>NC_136522.1:71564468-71624468 GCF_053919585.1 Euprymna scolopes
TCGCTCGCTCTCTCTCTCTATGCGTTCATGAATTCATTGTTGCTCATCATTTTTTTGACGTTGCCCAGGTATTCAGGCTGTCAACGTATGTTTCTCCCTGTCGTCCTTTGCATCTTCTACACACGATTTCTAGATCATGTGTAGAAATCAATATAATCAATTATAATCGATATCAATATTCGCATCTAATTAAAATAAATATATATCGCAGTTTTACAACTAATCTTTAATGTAAAAATTGAAATTTTGCTAAATTGATGTCTCTGGGAAAATCCACGTGAACAAGCCGATATATAGATGTATACACAAATGATTACCGCAACCTATCTTCTATAACACTCATCGCTTGTTTTAAAAAAATGCTTATAATTAATGGCGATAATTTAGAACGTAACATGCGGCCGAAGCCGAGATTGAATTCACTACACGAGTTTGTAGTGTAATTCAAATCTTGTCGGTAGCTGAATACTTGATGCTTCGCTAGGGCTATCAAGGGTATTTTTTATCATGGCGCCATCACTAGATGGGTTGCCTACCACGGCTTAAAAGAGGCCCTATCTGCCCTCGAGAGAAAGAAAAGACCGCGCTATTTTCCAAACCTAGTATTTTACCTCGCGGGTCATACAGCATCTCGCCTTCCCAAATGGTCACCCATCTGGTATTGGCCAGGCTCGATGTTGTTTAAATTCGGTGATCTGGTGAGAATCAATTTGTCAACGTGATTGTGCCGTATAATGATTAATGCTCTCTGACACAAATATAAGAAACAAAAAAGCAGGTGCTTCTTCGTTATTAAAGTGAAATTTTAAAATCGAAATATTGAATTTCAAGTAAAACCATTCGTATCTACCTAACTTCCATGTCGCAATAATGAATAGATCTAAAAATCACAAAAAAACGATGAGATAGAAAAGTAATTATTAATAAAAAATAGTTTTCAAAGACAATTAGAGAAAATTGAGTTTTGTTCAAAGAAGTGTAGGGTTCGAATTGTAAAAGAGAAGAAGAGATAATTATTTTCTGAAAACTGAAAATCTTAAGTCAATTTAGCAAAACTCAATTTTCGCTAATTATCGACGAAAATTGTTTTCATTAATAATTAATTTTCTACCTTTGTTTCTGTTATTTCTTTAATATGTCTATTACTGTTACATGACATTTGTTTTACTTGAATTTGAGTTTTGCTAAGAAAAAAACGGAGAGTTTGAATCGTAACAAGGGAGGTAATTATTTTCTGAAAACTGAAAATCTTAAGCCAATTTAGTAAAACTCAAATTTCCCTAGGTGTCATCGAAAACTGTCTTCCTTAATTAATTTTCTACCTTATTGTTTTTCTATAATTTTTGGATATGTTCATTATTGCGACATGGCAATTAAGTAGATAACATTGGTTTTACTTGAAATTCAATATTTCGATTTTCGAATACTGTCCTAATAATGAGGAATCACGAAAAAGCCCTTTCAAAGAGCACTGCTTCATTGTTCTGGTGAAGCCTCCGGTGAATGTAGACGTTTTCTCCACTATAACCACCACCGAAATCATTGTCAAAATCTCCTATGCATTATTTGGAGCTATCTAAGACCAACATGGTTGCTTTCAAGTCCAAGGCTAACAAATTCTTGTCGAGTCGTCTACTTAAATAATCAATTTCATCCATTGCTTCAGGAGAGTAGGTGAACCTTGGGTTTACTTTCTGTTGGATATTGACCGGACAACACCGAAACATGTGCTGGTGGACGATTATTCAAGCCAAAAAGTTTTGTCGGCTAAAATATGTAGAATAATAAAGCTCTCTCTATTTGGTCCAAGACGCAACCTGTCTTTAACTGTCTTCAAATGTAAAATGCTTTCAACTGTCGCAAACTCAAGACTGTCCGTAAATTGTCAATAACTATCGTAAACTGTTGCAAAACTGACTGCCGTTGTTAGATATTGGCCGAAAGGTGTGTTGGTCGACGATTATTATGATTATTGAAGCCAAAAAGCTTTGTCTGCTAAAATATCAAAATATTTAGAATACATATCTATTTACATTAATTTAGGAATGTTAACTTTTAAAAAATGTTATCATAAGAGTGTAGTTGAGAACTTAGAAATAATGACATGTAAAACATCAGGTGATCATCTTAGTAACATATACTTGTTACATCATTTTTTTTTACATTGAGGTCATCACTTATCAAGGCCCAGACGCCACTCGGGGATAAGGGTTATTGTGTGTACAGTAATCAATGGGATAGTATCGTTGTAATAGTATTGGGGATTTGATAAAGTGTCATTACTTAAGGAGGCGGTTCATCAGGAACTTGTTTATATTGGACTTGAAGACATACAAGTTGAAGTCAGGAGGGAAACAGGCAAGTGGCAGAGAGTTCCACAGGCGTGCAGTTCTAAGAAAGAAGCTTTGTTCTTGGAATCTACGTTTTGATTTGGGCACAGATAAAGAGTGGGGAAAATTATTGACAGTGGTTTCAGCTAAACGGGTGTTTTTCGTGAAAGATTGGCGAGGGGGGCCAGAGATTGGAGCTGAGACGAGCACCTGCCATGCAAATAAAGATAAAACAAAGATAGGCTCGCAACGTCTCTTCTGTGGGAAAGAGGTTGCAGGGAAGAGAAAAGAGCATCCCCCACTAAGCCACGAAGTCTATTTTGTACTCTGTCAAGGCAGGATAGGCTGTTTTTAGCAGCTCCTTCCCAGATGTGGCAGCAGTATTCCATCCTTGGACGTACTTGGCTTTTATATAGATAGAGAATTGCATCATTAGTGAGATATCTACTGGAGCGGTAGAAGGATCCTACCATTTTCCCAGCGACCTTGGCCACAGACTTGATGTATGTGTTCCATTTCAGATCAGGAGTAAAGGTCAACCCCAGAAGCTTATCAAAACATGGGGCCTCTTCTAGAGGAGAGTCATCCATTTCAATTGATGCCAGCCAGCCACCTCTTCCCCCACTGTACCACGCGCTCAAGATCAGAGGAGAGAGAGAGCCAGAGAGAACTTTGTCATTTACGGCCTTTGATGTGTTGCCATAGATGGTCGTGTCATCAGCATAGATGTCAACGAATGATTTAAGTATGTGTTTTGGGAGATCATTGATGTAAATCAGGAAGAGAGTTGGGCACAGGATGGACTCCTGAGGGACTCCCACATCATTTTAGAGGAGGAGATATCTTCTTTTTTTTAGTAACGTATACTAATGACGTCATTGATGGAGTGGGAGATGGTCTTTTTGAGGTACGTGAAAATTAGAGAGAAAACAAGTAGTTGGAGTCTAGAGAGAGAAAGTGAAAGAGGCAGAGATGGTCGACAGACCGCGATGGCTCCGAGTAGAGGATTTCAGAAATGGCGATAGTCAGAACGAGTGTACAATTTTTGAGTGAAGGGGAAAAAAATACTCTGGAATAAAAAGTTGTCAAAAATAAAACCCGAGGCTCTGTCGTTGTTGGGGAGAATTTGTATTGCAGCTTTTTGTCAAGATACGACCCAAGATGGACCTGATAAGTTTCTTCATTGGCCAGATGTTGAAACACCAAATAAGTGTTATTCGTCCTTTGTGCCGTATAGGTATTTATGTGTATTATTTTTCCGTCATGAATTGTATTTAAATGTACATACACACACAAAGAAGCTTATATAGACGATCACAACGCTAGATGGTTAAAGATATGTGTATACAATTAGAAAACTAGACGATAATAGAAACTCATAAATACACGGTTTACATCTCCCATGTTATACAGACTCCCACAACATTACATTTCGTCACTTCCCTTAATTTGCTCTTTAGTCCTCACATTGGTTTCAGTTTCGCGCATAGCGAACACACGTACACAATGCACAACACTTTCAGTTTCAAGACATATACAATTATCGCTCTTGTTGCGTATTTCAGCCGATATGTGGCGATATTCACTTCCTCTTCTCTCCTCTCTCTCTCTCTCTCTCTTTCTTTCTCTCTATCAATCTATCTCTCTTTCCTGTGCATCATAAAGTACGAACGTGGCACTCACGAGTTCCAAGCGTGGTTTTACACACGCAAACCGATTCTGTAATGAAGTGAACATTTGCATACCATCCAGCCTTATTGAGGTAAGCCAAACATTGCAAAATCATGAACAAACAAGCTCTAAAATCTATGAATGACCCCGTGAACAACCTTAAACAAAATATTTAATCTCAGTCCATACATGATCGGCAAATATCAACAACACGCACGTACGTACGCACATAAACTTATGTGTTTTTTACCGAAAACTATTATCTATAAAAAAAAAATGTTTAGATGTTCATTCTCGGTTACATATAAATTCGGTATCTATTTTTATTAATTTATGTCGTTAAATGCGCAACGTACATACCGCAACACATTCTATGAGCCGTGTTTTTGACAAAGGGGGAAGTATTGCTGTTTTCTGGGCTGGAGTTTAGTCGTCTCACACTGTTGGCTGTTTCTTTTTGCATTAAAGTATTTTTAGCTCCTAATATAAAGTGGTTTCATGCCTTGTCTGGAACTAGTTTGATTTTTTTTTTTAATTTAGCGAGTGTTTATAATCAACAACTGAAAATCTCATTAACTCGTATTCTCGAATGGCATTTAGGCCTTGAGAGCTCGCTAGCAAAAAAAAAATATTGGTGACTTCTTAAACTAATCTTACTTCAACAAACAGTTCTATATTTAAATTTCAAACATGACGGTTACAATTGCAGTTTTTTTGTTTTGTTTTTTTAAATAAATATTTATTTATTAAAAATTTCTTATTTTCGGCTCATACCAAAGCCTTCATCAGGATGGGTTAGACAATACCTTAATTTCTCCCACTAGCCATGATGGTGTTTTGGCGCAGTCTCTGGCTCTCGAGGGAAAAGTGATATGTTCCAGTTCAGTGTTTGCGAGCGATCATGCGCACATGTTTTAAAATTGTAGAAATTTCTAAGCACGGTGAAAATGAAATCCAAAACATGACGATTAAAAGACTCGCGCAACAATTTCATTTTTAAACTAGCAGGCTGGCCGACGTTGCCCGGTTGTAAAATACCCATATATATTATATTTTATTTTATGCGAGTACTGTGTATTTTCTAAACAGTTCACTTGTAAGTAAAAAAAAAATAATACTCAAACTGAGATCGGAACCAAAACATACAGACAGTGAGTCAAGTACGATAACCAGTTTCACACGATCTTTCAAACGTGTTTTCAAACCCACTTATTCTTAACATAATAAGTCTAGCAAGTGAACAATTCATGCAGTCGTTTTGTGCGATAGATAAAAACCCGATGACCCCTCACGTAACAATTTTACAATTTTTATACCTTAGCAGCCCTTTTTGTCCGTAGCGGGCCTGTCTCTACTCTATTGTTATTTTCATGGCAAGTGCTCGACTGAACTCCAATCTATGGTTCAATCTTGCCAAACTTTCGCAAAACCCACTCGACTTTACTACAACCACTATTTACCCCACTCTCTATCTCTGCCTAAATTTAAACGCAGATTTCATGAACAAGGTTTCTTTCCCAAAACTGCCCGCCTGTAAACACTGTTGGCCTGCTTCCCAGTTGAATACAACATGGTAGCCTTCAAATCAACTGTAAACAAGTTCTTGTTGAGCCGTCCCCATAAATAATCACATTCTATCCAATTCATACCAATTAACGATTACTACACTACCAGCTTACATTCATTAACTCTTATCCTCGAGTTGCCTTCTGGCCTTGATAAGTGGTGACTCCCAAGTAAAAACAGAATCCATCATGATTCTTCATGACTATATTGTGTGCTCTGAACGTGTGTTAAAACTAGTGATGGGACGATTCCAATATTTTTCCCGATTCCGATACATTTACCGATTCCGATTCTTTATAAATCTCTAAATATTTTTCTATAAAATTGTTATTTTGTCCCGATTACTGTAAAAACAAATTTTAAATGTGCGTGTATTTTCTCAAACGTAAAAAAACATTTGTGACGGGGTGATCTAGAGATTTTAGTCTTGCTGCAAGTTTAAAATCAATAACTATTTATTATTTTATTACTTCTACAAGCCATGGAAGATGTTTTATAAAAGCAAAATCAAAATCAAATAAAATAGATAGTTAAAGGAATCGGTTTTGGCATCGGAAAATAGGCTCAAATTTTCCCGATTCCGATATCCCAAAAAACTACGATTTTTCAGATTCCGGATTCCGATTCCTAACACTAGTTAAAACATCTGGGCAGGAGCTGCTAGAAAGGACTTGTCCTGCCTTGATAGAGTCCAAAATAGACTTCGTAGCCTCGTAGGAGATGTCCTTTTCTCCTCCTTGCAACCTCTATCTCACAGAAGAGATGTTGCGAGTTTGTCTCTGATGTATCGTTATTTTCATGAAAAGTGTTCGACTGAGCTTCAATCTATGGTCCCCCCCTTGCCAAACTTTCACAAGAAACACTCGTCTAGCTGTAAACACTATCAATAATTCCCCCCACTCTTTATCTGTGCCTAAACCTAAACGCAGATTCCATGAACAAAGCTTCTTTCTTAGAACTGCACGCCTCTGGAATTGTCTTCCGTTTTCCTGCTTTCTGGCTGACTACAATATGGTTGTGTTCAAGTCCAACGTAGATAAGTTCTTGATGAGCCGTTCCATATAAGTTATCAAATTTACCAAATTTTCATTACTGATTACTCTATTGTCCAATTTCTACTGTACACTCTTTAACCCTTATCCTTGAGTGGCCTCTTGGCCTTAATAATGCCTATGTAAAAAACAAAAAAACAAAAAAAAACATATGTAGTTGATTGTGAGGCGAGCAACTTATAGACTTTCTGGCAGTTTTAGTTTTTTGGCTTCATGCGGTAGCGTCCTTTTTATATATCTCTTTTCTTTCTTAGTGGATTGCTGTTAATTTTATTTCCACATTTATTACAGTCCAGGTCAGCTTGAATTATCTCCTATCCTGATAGAATAATACCAACTCTTTTTAACGTCCATCTTTTTTCTTTCTTTTTTTGTCATGATGGATGCGTCCGCTTTCAAATGGTTCCCATCATTGTGCTTTGAATTCCTCCACAAAGAACAACAAAGAGGTAACTTCGCACAGTCATTAACCGTGAGATTTGCTTTTACCAAAACCTTCTTTATGCGGCCTTCATTTCTCATCTTCGGTTTTATGCGGTGGATGCTTCCCTTCGGCGAACTCTCCAGGTAAAAGTCGGGTCAGAATCCAGCAATCAATCATTCTTTTACTACGAGTCCGTTTCATCTAGAGCAATATTCAAGTATCTACAATTCTATGCGGGAACAATGACGTCATTCAAAGACCTCAGTGTCACTTATGTACAATTTCTAAGTTGCCTACGTATACAAAGGACAGGGATAGATATACGAGGCTAGATAGATAGATAGATAGATAGATAGATAGATAGATAGATAGATAGATAGATAGATAGATAGATAGATAGATTGTGTATATTTAGGCAGCATTTTCTCATTTAGACAAATATTATTGAATAGCACGGAATTATTCTGTTTTACAATTTTCCTTTTTATCTTCTCCAATCTCCGAATAGTCCTTTTTGTGTTCTTCTCGAAATTGTATATGTTGGATCTATAATCGCGAGCGCTTTCGAGAGAAGTACTTCTATCATCCTCAGGCATACAAACCGATAGATAGATAGATAGATAGATAGATAGATAGGTAGATAGATAGATAGATAGATAGATAGATAGATAGATAGATAGATAGATAAGATTAAATAGATAGATAGATAGATAGATAGATAAAATCGGTATACAAGGTTAAACAGATAGATAGATAGATAGATAGATAGATAGATAGATAGATAGATAGATAGATATACAAGGTTAGATAGGTAAGTTGGTAGGTAGATAGATAGATAGATAGACATACAAAGTTAAATATATAGATAGACAAATAGATAGATATAGAGATAGATAAATAGATATACAAGGCTAGAGAGAGGGGGTGTTTGAAAGATATAGAGGATTAATAGAACAACCTGTTACATACGGATTACTTGATAAATATAATGGCGTTGTTTATTTTGCTTATCAAGTCTTTTCAGGTTATACTGAATCCGGTTATTTTGGCAAAAGTGTTTGCAATTCAAGTTCTTTATATCTGCACATATTTATTTATAATGTTTGGTTTGGTTGTTTTGTTTAGCGATTAACAACCCTTTCTGAGTTATTTAATGCCAAATCCATAATAACATTGACACACTGGTCCTCTCGCCAGTTAAGTTAAGAAACGACGGGGCCTGGCTAGTACCACAAGAGTGACCGAAATGATAGGCGCTGCATGTACCGCACCGGAACGTAGAAATTCCCAGGTTGGTAGTTGGGAGGAGGAGGGGTGGGGGCGTTTAATTCACTGGGAAAGGTGCACCCTCAGTCTTCATGAAAACATGAATCTAGAAGGAAACTCTGGTGTAAAACCTGAGGTCTACTATCTGCTCTGTCTTGTGGCAGCCATTACACCGACTGAGATTAGCAGTTGTACCAAAAAGTGTTGTTGGTTCGTCACAAATCCTTCACTACTAAAAACAAAACATCTGTGTGGATTTTTGAACAAATTAGTTATTGTGGCACACCTCATACGTCGAAATCAACAGTAGTATCCATATTATATATATATATATATATATATATATATATATATATTATTATTATTATTATTATTATTATTATTATCATCATCGTTTTATTTGTTTTAGTTACACATGTATTCACGATCT
Organism: Euprymna scolopes; assembly: GCF_053919585.1. Classification (NCBI taxonomy): domain Eukaryota; kingdom Metazoa; phylum Mollusca; class Cephalopoda; order Sepiida; family Sepiolidae; genus Euprymna; species Euprymna scolopes. The sequence goes on from NC_136522.1 coordinate 71,573,208, forward strand.
AGCAACTTCGTCAGACTTGAACTTGAAGTTGCTGGATCGTTGATACGATGCGGTAACCGAAACATGTGTAACTAAAACATAAAACGGTAATAAAAATATATATTTGCTCTGCAATAGTATTGAGCACCTTCTTCAAGTTTTTACTGATTACCAGTTTGGTATATATATATATATATATATATATATATATATATATATATATATATATATATATATAATAAAAATTACAATAAGTTTACCAAGGTAATCAAAATGATAAACTTAAAATATATTATAAATATTAAAGAGTCAATATTTACAAGTAAAATAAACTCAGCCAAATGTAATTTACCCATTGGATTGAAATTTTAAATTCGACCGTTTTGGATTTTACCATTTTTGGATTTTTACCCTTCACCGGACTGTCCATTCATGTGAAATCTTTTTATCATTTTTCTTTTGCCTCCTGTTCCCCTTACCTCACCCTTTTTTTTTTTAACCAAGTAAGATCTGTGACTTACTTGTAGTTTCATTAAATACTTTTGCTTGCAAAATCCGATCCCGCATTTTGCTAATTCCTGCCCTCTGATGAGAAGGAGAGTATTTCTTCGAAACTCCGCGGATTAAGGACTATCCACTTATCTTGTGCTTCCTTTTTTAAAATTAAATATGTTTTTAACTCTTTTTCAAGATGTCTTTTAACATGTTTTATTAATCATTTGTTCATTTCATATATATATATATATATATATATATATATATATATATATATATAAAGTTTTGAAAATATATATGGCAGTTGTTACAGAGTTTTCCGTGTTCCATCCTATAATGAAATTTCAAGGTTGGTATTGGGTGAGGGCATGTTTAATCCACTGGGTGAAATGCACTCTTGGTCTTTGTTAAAACATGTATATAGGAGAAGGTAAAAAAAAAAAAAACTCTGATGTAAAAACTGAGGTTGACTTTCTGTTCTGTCTTCTGGCAGCCATTGCACCGACGTAGATTAGCAGTTGCACCTAAACGTGTTTATGGTTCTGCAAAAAGCCTTCATTGTTAAAAGCAAATCCTCACTGTGGATTTCTGAACAACTTATTGCGACGGGCATCATACGTCGAGACTGATGGGCGTATCATTAATGTCAAATACCGTGCTAGAAAGCTACTTACGCCTGAGAGTATCCTGTACATCTATAAGGCCACCATTCGCCTATGTATGGAGTATTGTTGTCACATTTGGGCTGGTGCATCTGCCATTAGTCTTTCACTCCTGGACAGAGTTCAAAAGAGAGCCACCAACCAGATTGGTCCTGAACTGTCATCTAAGCTTCAACCTCTGTCCCATCGACGAAATGTTGCATCCCTCTGCCTGTTCTACAATTATTTTGATAGTGAATGCTCCGACGAACTACAAGCACTTCTACTCCCTCGACGTAAATACCCTCAATAAACCCGACAAGCAGCAAGATCCCACCCCTACACAGTAGAGAGCCCTAGATGTAAGAAAGCCTTCTACTCCAATAGTTTCTTCCCCAGAACTGCTAGACTTTGGAACTCCCTTCCGAGATTCTGCTTTCACCATTGTACTAACATGCAGAAATTCAAGTGAAATGTGAACAGACATCTTGCTGCTCAACTCCCTACATAGTATCCCTGCAACTTAGCCTCCTACATCAAAGTGGGACTGTGCCTTGCTTGGTGTGAAAATGGATTTTTTTTTAAAAATCCAGTCATGTTGGTAAAAGATTTTATGCTTCAAGTTCTTGTTTATATCTTCGAATATTTATTCATGGTGTTTGGTTTGGTTGTTTTGTAGTGAGAAATGCTCGGCTTTTGCCTCTGCAGAACATGATTTAGCCAAAGGCAAACGAAAATACCAATAACATCAATGTTTGGTGCATTTAAGATCAGAAAGCCAATATTTTCAGACAACTGAAAGCATCAGAGGAGTAAAAGGAAAGGGAAAAAAACCGGAAGTTGTGTGATAGGTAGAAAGTAGAAAGAAAAAGTGGGAGGAGTGTAGACAGGAGTAATGGTGAGAGTAAAAGCAAATGAATTAGAGGGCGGGAATTGAAAATGAGAAAACAACGATGGAGGACGAGTGCATCGAAGCGATAAAAAAAAAGATGTGAGAAAAGCAGGGCGAAAGAGAAATTTCCATTTCTGTTACTCACAATACGCTTGGCATCCATGCATCGCATATATACGAGTTGCCTAAAATAAGTTCTCAAACTTTATTCGTATGGGCATTCATGAAATTCTTTATTTGGCCAATCAACTCTGATGTTCTGGCTTCCTTACGCCTCCCACGCCTCTTGATAGTGTTACAGGAAAAAGGCAGTCGCCTTTCCATGTAAATAAAAAAAAGTATTAGATAGGTGAAAATGAGATTCGGATAAGCCGAGACTCGAACCTTGTCAGCAAGGAATGTTAGAAAATAAGGCTATTGTTGATTCTGAATATTAAATATGCCAGTAAGAGAATGGACAATTAAAATTAAAAATATAGTGTTAAAAAAATAGGTTAGGTTAAAAAATAGGTTAGGAGAGGATTCTTTGTTTGCAGAAGTGTGTTTTGAACAAACATGCATAGCCACGTGAATTAGTTACGTTTGAAAAACACACTTCTGACGTCATAGACAAAGGACGATTCTCCATAATATTTCTATGGGTTCGAATTTCAGAGGAGTCTGCTAATCAGTCAGAGAAAGAGAGTTAAGAGTCAGTCAGTTTGCAGTCAGTGGTCAGCTGACTCTTTGGAAGCGAAGGGTAGAAGATTAACCATGTAGATACAAATTTGAATTCCTGACGTCATCATCATTCGACCGGTCCAATGCATAGCCACGTGAATTGGTCACGTTTGGGAAACACACTTCTGACGTCATAGACGAAGGGAGATTCTCAATATAGGAGCTAGAGTTAGTCAGTCAGAGAGTCAGTCTGTGAGTCAGCAGAAGAGTAGAGTCGAGAGCAGCTGAGTTCGGTTGAGTTGGAGCCAGTCCTTTAGAAGCTAAAGGAAGAACATTAGACTATGTAGATCCCAATGCTGACGTCATCATCATTCGACCGGTCCAATGAATAAAGAATCATCTTTGTGTTTTTGTAAAACTATTGTCAGGTGTCATCTTTCAACACTCAAAAGGTAATGTGTTAATCATTTGTAATGAACATTGTGTAACCCTTACAAGATTATGTATCCCCCCTCCTCTGTGTTAAGAACTTGTGTACATCTCCAGTCAGTATCTATATATGAAGTCCCAAGCATCCCAGAACTGTATCAATGTCTTGTCTCCCTCTCATCACTCTCGTTATGTCTTACATGAGTCCCGTTATATCCGTTATATGTATTGTCCCAATATGAATTCCTCGTCATATCTCTCTAAATATGACCCACAACACAACACTATTATTGTATATCTAATCTATTATTTATAATTATAGGTTCCCATATCGTATCAAATTCCATACTAGGTCTACTTAGTAATCGATTGTCTCCTGGCATATGCGCTGCTTCTTTGAGTTCACCGTTCTTCTCTGTCTATGAGTTTTACTTGGTCCCATATGAGATATAGTCAGCTATACCCTGAAAATGACACTGAAGATGAGCATCCCAGAACTATACAAATGTCTCCCTCTCATCACTCTCGTTATATTCCGTTATATATGGTCATTCCACGTCATATCTTTAATATGAAACCCGACTACACAACAATAGTACACGCATAAAACTCTAGTACCCTTCGAAGTAATCGTCTTCGGCTGCAATGCACTTGTTATGCCGTTCCAACAACTTCCGGAAGGCCTTATGGGAGTTCTCTTGTGTGAGCGTGTCATTGACTTTCGTCACAGCCTCTTTCATCTCCTCAATTGTCTCATATCGGCTGCTTTTAAGGTTTTTCTGTGGTTTAGGTAATAATCAAAAGTCAAAGGGTGAGAACTGTCTTGATGCCCATCTTTGTCAAATTGTCTCATCTTCTCTGAGCACGCTTGAGACAAACTTCACGTAAATTTTCCGAGTCTTCAATTCCTCGCAAGTAATTGTGTGTACAATTACCACACTGACATCAAACTGTAACCTTATTGTCCCTATAAACACACGACAGTTATTATTCATGAAATTCTTTATTTGGCCAATCAACTCTAATGTTCTGACTTACTTACTCCTCCCACACCTCTTATCAACCCTCATAGACTCCCTGCCTTCCTTTTATCTATTATGCCACTCAAAGTCTATGCGTGACCCATGTAAGATGATCTAAAAGCAATTTGAAGCGTTCCAAAAGTTTCGATGGCATTTTTTTTTTCAAGGTTAAAACAGACTTTTATTGCTATCTTTCTTCTAAACTGTCCTTACGTCCAGACGTCATTTTGAAATTCACCGACAATCAGACTTTAGTAGGCTGTATTTCAATTCTTTCTGTAGCTGTTCATTTGAATCTGAAATCATAAAAATTGGTCAGTCATCTCATAAGATGTATAGCAATAGTATACTGAATTAAGTCTACAACAATTTTAAATGTTTGTAAAAAAATCTCGAAATATATATATATATATATATATATATATATATATATATATATTAAGGGGATTAGAACAACAGTCTAAAAGGCAGAGTTTATTTTAATGTATTAGTAAAATCCTTAATACAATTAAAAGAAAAAGTGTTCGTTGTAATGTAGATATATAATAAGCTCGATAGGCATGTATATCCTAGAGCTATTTTAAGATTAAGTAAAATGATTGATAATTTATAATTAAAATTAAAAATTAAAAATCGGTTTCATAAGGGAAAACAAAAAAAAATAAATTGTACGATCATTTCGGAAACTATATTTTTATTGAGACGGACAATAAGTCTTGGACAATAATTTTATCATTTGATTTGATAAAACAAAGTCTCCTCATCAGCAAAAAAAAGAGTGAGTGGGGGTTTAAAGACGCCAAAAATAAAGCTAGCATTTTTTTTAAGTAAGGCAGATATATCTGGAAAATATTTAAAATAGAAAGAAAAAACAGTTACTTATTTTGATGTTGATAAACAAAGATAAAATAAAATAAAATAAAATCGGGTGAAAAAGTAAGGTTAGGTTAAGAGGGGATATCTTAATATTCCTAATAAATAAATAAATAAACACACACACACACACACACACACACACATATATATATATATATATATATATATATATATATAACGCATACACACACGCGCGCATACACCGAGGGTTGACATTTAATTGCACGAAAATAGAATATTTTAAAAATTGTTTTGCTGACAGCGTGGGGGTGGGGAAGACTAATACTCCCTAAAAACGTCGCGTAGTGTTTTCTCATGTCTGCAAAAGCTCAAAGAAGGGGGAAAAATTGATTTTTCAACCGCGCCTCTACTCTATCAAAGAACGATGCTCATCATAACAGATTTAGAGAGGCTGTGTGCAAAGGTCGGAGCTCCGATGATGAACTCGTCTTCGTCATCCTCCCTTCCCCTTCCCTGTGTGTGTGTGTGTGTGTGTGTGTGTGTGTGTGTGTGTGTGTGTGTGTGTGTGTGTAAACGGATATAAAGTGGGGGGATCAATTTCACAACCACAACAGAAGTGTTGCTCCTGCTGCTATCGACAAGGACATGCAACGCAATGATGATGATGATGATGATGATGATGATGATGATGATTCACACGCATTGACCTATATATATACTAGCACTTTTATGTGTTTTTCAAAAGTCTATTCATCTGTGTTTGGTTTGAGTCACAGGAAATAATCTAACGATGCGATGGCGAACTGTATCAAAAGTACTTTGTGTATTTTTGAAGAGGTTTATAGAACTTTTTCCGTTTGATATTTCTTCGATTGAGTTCCGTTCCAACAACATCACGCATCTGAAGATTGATGGAGGTTGCTATGGTGAGCTATTACTTACTTCCTTTCACAGGAAGATGTGACACAAAGTGAGGAAGGCGTGGGGAAGAGAAGTCAGCGCTTCTAGAGAAGAAACACTCTGGCAATTTAAAATTTGATGCCCTGTCGGCATTCCCCAGTAAAGGTGCCTCTGGCACATAGCAATGAGCTCAATTCTCAATTAAAACACGGGCGGCAACAGCCTGAGAAGGCGGACATCAAAGGACTATACAGGACGTCTCAACGGGGAAAAGGTATGTATATTGAGTTTTCTTTTTCGGGCTGTTTCTCTCATCTTCATAGTTGTTGTTTTAGCACGTTTCGGTAAAATCGTCCTCTAGCCTTCTTCAGGTGGTTACCCATGACAGGATAAGAATCCTGAGTTTTGTAACTGTATCTCCATCAATTACTGCCTTCCATAGTTGTTGTCTCACCACGTGATGTTAAATGAAAGCTTAATTTATCAAGTTTAACTTTAATATTAATGATTATCCACTACATAAAATGATTGCAGAAATTCCCCTCTGGATCAAAATACCATAGGTTTGAAACAACAGATGCAACACACAATTTTATTTTGTCTATATTATTAGCCACTACCTTATGTAAGTTTAGAACGACATTTTACATAGATTTAGTCGTTATAATAAAATCCTAAATTACATCCGAGGAGTAACATCATCACAATCTCACCATCTTTGGACGAAGTAGTTCCCATTTTTCTCTCTAAATCTAAAATCCTCCCGTCACCTCTAGTCAAGACCGGGAAGTTATATACACATTATAACTATACTGCCCTAACAGCCTTTTAAACTGGATCATACACTCATAGACATACAATTATCTTTCTACTTTCCGATTCGAAAAATAATAATTTCTCCCTGCTAACATTCCGGCTATTCTTATTGGCTGGGAACAGACAAATCTATTATTCCAGAATACACACCTTCTTACAATAAACGAACACGTCAGACCTTTACAAGTATGGCCGATTCCTCTACATGAAGCATTAGTTTTATTAATATTGAACCAAATACAAAATTATTATACGCTCGTAATCATAAATTTATGTACTTATCCTCTCCTACAAAAAAAAACCTGAAACATACATAGCTTTTCTGGAGAGCATTGTTTCCTTTTCTTTCGAATACGTTTATACTGAAGAAACGGACAAGGATGCTGTTTCTTTTTTTGTTTGTTTGTTGTTTGGTTTCGTTTTGTTTTTTAACGGGCCGTTTTCTTTTACATTTTTTCGATACCTATGTACACATTAATATCGCGCAGATACCCTTCCCCAACAAAAAACAACAAAGAAACAAATGCCATTTCCTTTTTTTAATTTTTTTGATTTTACTATGTTTTTAAAATAGGCGTTTCCTTTTATATTTTTTGATAGCTATGCACACATTAACATCGCGCAGAGAACTCCACCCCAAAAAAAACACACACAAACAAACAAAAACGACCATGAAACATAACATTTTTAATTATGCTTACCATTGTTTAATTTTCGATTTCTGCATTGCAATTCAATTGACGCCTCAATATCGTATGCATGTGTTTGTTTATAGACCAATTATAGACACACATTTCTTTAACATGGCGACTTTTTTCCTTTGGTTGAATACTATTTGCGCCTCGGGGTCCTGACAGCGATATTCAAAGTTAAATATGGAACACATATTCTGACAACCCCAGCACCTTACCCACTCACAGGGTGGAGTGTCAAATCAGAGAGCTGTTCTTAATATGGGAATGTTGCGGTTAACCAGAAGAGGTTGAGGTGTCCGTCCGAAAGTCGTCCTTAACATGAAGAGGTTGGAGGTTGGGCAACAATTATTTGGGTTTTTTTACTTTAAAATGACGACTTTTATAATTTTTCCATATGTTCATTTATATTTGGCGAATACAAGTACTTTTCGTGATATAAAGCCCTATATTATGCACTTTACATCACTAACCACCAGTTTAGTAGACACGGGCGAGAAACAAATCTAATTATATCCGACCGACACTGCCACGCCCAAGTTTCTTCGTTGGTTCATAGTATTTGCGCGGGGGGATCCTGACAGCGATTTTCGAGGTTAATTTAATTGCAAATATTTTGATATTATACTAAAATAGAGTGTCTAGTCCGAAACCCGTTCTTAACATGGGGATGTTACTGGTGATCATTCCGAAAGCTGTTGAGGAGGTTGGGTGTTGGGAAACAACAACAACAACAACAACAACAACAACAACAACCATACTTTAATAGGAGATAGGCATGCTTCCACCGGGAAACGCTTGTTAACGGGACCTGCAAGCATATGTATATTACGGCATGCTTTTTATATCCTTAATTGTTTTTGAGATATTCAATGTCAAAATATGTTCCGAGTTGTGGTACAGCCTGTATATAAGTGGTCTGGAAAGGCCACAGGGGAAACAACCGAAGCAGCAAAACTGAAGCTGGCCTGCCAGGACTAATGTAGGCAAATTGTGGTATATTTTATTGGTCTGAAAATATGCGTTGTTTTTTTACTAATTGCCATAAAATTTTAAGTATAGAATAGTATTATACTCTTCAAAAAACCTACAAATTTTCATGTAATTTTATCCCATAGAACCAAAGATATGAGTATTTCAATATTCAATATATATATATGTATGTGTGTGTGCGTGTGTGTGTGCGTATATATATATATATATATATATATATATATATATATAAAGAGAGAGAGAGATAACACCCTTTTGGCAATTTATAAGTTCGAAATCTAAGCGACTATTGATCAGAATTTAACAAATGAAAGCTCGTTGGAAAGCTAACGATCTGAATTTGTAGTGGGCTATGCGACATTTGCCCTTAAGGTCGCATATTAAGGCATCATCCATCTTTAAATAAACACAATAAAAACAATTTTATCACTAATAACGATACACATAAAGCTTATTATTAAAATAGATTTTTTCAATTATTTTTAAAAATATTTAATTACGAAATAGATTCTTTTATTAATGATTAAAATAATTTTTTTAATTATTAAAACATATGATCTGTAGATTAAACAGAAAAGTAAATTCAACAAATAAAGAATGTGAGTATACGTCAGTCCGACTGCTACGTGTGCATGACTTTTGCTTCATGACTTATGCTAACCTCCAGAGACATATTCATCTGGTCTTTATAGTAAGTCCAAGGATGGAGTACTGTTGCCATATCTGGCCAGGAACTGTTAAAAGCAACTCATCCTGCCTTGACAGAGTTCAAAATAGACTTTGTAGCTTTGTAGGGGATGTCCTGTTTTCTTCCCTGCAACCTCTTTCCCACAGAAGAGACGTTGCGAGCCTTTCTCTGCTTCACTGTTATTTTCGTGGCAAGTGCTCGTATGAGCTCCAATTTATAGTCCCCCTTTGCCAAACTTTCACGAAAAATACTCGTCTAGTTGAAAACACTATCAATAATTTCTCTCACTCTTTATCTGTGCCTAAACCTAAACGCAGATTCCATGAACAAAGTTTCTTTCTTAGAACAACACGCCTGTGGAACACTGTTTCGTTTTTCTGCTTTCCAGCTGACTACAATATGGTCGTCTCCAAGTCTAATGTAAACAAGTTTTTGATGAGCCGTCCCCCTTTAGTAATCGAATTGATTAAATTTCCACTCCTAACGATTGCTACGATATTGTCCTACTGACTATCGTACACTCATTAATCCTTATCCTCGAGTGGCATTGGAGCCTTAATAAGCGGTTACTCCCTTTTTTTAACAAAAGTGTAAGAGTTCATTATTATCCGTAAGAGGGACACACCAAAATGGACATATAAATAGTTATACAAACTTAAATAGATAGATAGATACATACATACATACATACATACATACATAGACATACCTAATTAAATATGACTAGAGCTATGCTACCTGATTTTTTTCTATTTTAAAGTCCATACATGAAAGTATTCTTCTGTTGAGATGCAAGCAAATTGCACCAAACGAATTCGATTTCATTCGGATTCTGTTGCTATCGATTTTTTACAAGATAAAATGGCCGCCCGGGAAGAAAGCCATACATACAAAATGACGACGAAAAATCGATACTAAATATAACGGGAAAACGAACAGCATTATATCTTAAAGCCACGGGCCTTGGACACGTTGTCCGTGGGTCACCTGCATCCTGTGGATTGTCTTTTGGTTAACATTGGAAAGCCACTTCCGTGCGGAATATTTCTATAATGTTTTAATGTGTCATAAATCTGTCTGTAGACCCTTATCAATTAAAGCTTTAACTAAGTGATAAAAAGTGAATATAGTTTGCTTGAAGCATTGTGTAGTGTGTATATATGCAATTTTTAAACGAGGGTGTGATGTACGCATACGCCCGTGACATGCGCTTTAGGAAGTGATCCTCCAGAGATCCAAACAAGTAGAAATCTGACGGTGCCATGCTATATGCTGGGTGAGACTGTCGAACTTTGTCACACATTCCGTGGTCTTCAAAGTTGTGTGTGTCCTGGCGTTGTCGAGTTGCAAACAGAATGTTTCCCTTTTCCCTGGTCTTACACATGTAGCGTTGAGATGCACACACGCATCCGGTGACAAACGCACCAAACGTTGGGGTGCACACACGCATCCGGTGACAAACGCACTAAACGATAAGGTCAAACTGTCAGATCAGACAGGAGGAAAGGTCGACTACTTGACAAGTGCACCGGTCAGGAGGTGCAGCCCTACAACCAAAAGCAGGTCGCATATAAACAAGCATACTGGAGAGGGAAACAAGCAGACACGTCAGGCATCCGAAAAATAAACATCGACAAGCGTGGCTCTAACCTGCCTCTCTATTCCGTTCCTCTCTGTTCTCTAGCTAAGTGTACGACGACCAGAAAGATTTATTACATAATCCGAGCCTTGAGCTTTGTCAACGTTTCAACGTAATCGTCTGAGTTAACTGTCAATCTTGATTTCAAGAAATCCAGGAGGATGTCGCCCTTCCTGTCCCAGAAAATGGTGCACATAACTTTGCCTGCAGATGTCTGCGTCCTGGACTTTTTTTTTTTTTTTTTTTTTTTTTTTTTTTTGCTGGGGAGCGTGAATGGTGGCATTCCATCGACTCCTTGTTTGACTACGGTTCATAGTCCTGACACCACATCTTGTCACCAGTGATGATGCGTTCCAAGAATCTGTCACCTTCAGCTTCGTACTGATTCCACACGCCCTAATAAACATCTCATCGGTGGTCCTTTGTGAGCATTTGTGAAACACGCTTAGCACACTTTTTGCTGTATCCTAATAATAACAAGACCGTTTCCAACGCATTTTCCCCACCGTTATCCGCCGATCAAATGAGTTAGTGGCAGCTCAGTGCATAGTCGTGCATGTGGCTTAAAATAATTATACATAATAGCGAGACCTGTGGAAATTAAACAGGGGACTCATTCATATGTACTATATTATGTTGGCATTGTGTAGATGTTCAGCGTAAATGGAGACGCTCTGATATTATTGTAGCTTTTTGTTAAAACTGCAAAAGTATTTATCTAAACTAGCGTAGCCCGGTCGTAAAGTACACTTAAATATGATATTTTAATTCTTGCAGATTTCGAATATATTATTATAGAGTTAATGTTCTATCGATTTTTATATATTATAAAGTTGTGATTTCAAAAATAAAAAATATATCCATATGACTTGGGTGCATCAGCTTGAATCGAAAGCGAAATATATATATATATATATATATATATATATATATATATATATATATATATATATATATATTGATAAAATTGATATATAGCTTGAAGAAATCCTGATAAAATGTTTTATAAGTCAAAAAGCGAGTTATTGACCAAGGATATTTGTGCCGTATGTGGAGAAAACGCTATAGCTGAGAGAACTGTTCGAGATTGGTTTTCCAGATCCAAACACGGTAATTTTGATCTCAATGAAGCTCCTTGTTCCGGAAGATCAATCAAGATAGACGAAGCCCAACTTAGGGTTCTTCTGAAGGAAGATGGTCATCAGACATGAAGAGAATTGGGTGAAAAGATGAAGTGTGATTTTGCGACAATTTCACTCCACCTTCAGTTGATGGAATTCACACAAAATCTTGGAGCTTGGGTCCCACGCGAACTTATGTAAAAAAAAATTGATTTTCTTTTAAAAAACGGCAGGAACTTGTGAAATAACTTAATAAAAGTTGGGGGGGTCGAATTATAGAGTTTTATTGCATTGGTTAATGTTGAAGGCTCTTAAAATCCAGGGATGGTAACTGTAATCTATTATTTTGACGAATACGCGATTTTAAAATAGAAATATAGCGGATCGTTAATATCTGTTTTTGGGTTGGTTATATAATAGCTTTAATAGATTTTCTATTTAACGATTTTTCGTAATTTTTGGAACTGTAACTACTTTCGACATGACAAAAAAAGCATGTAAAAGTATTTCTACCTTTTTTGGTCCCTCCTTGCCAAACTTTCACAAGAAACACTCGTCTAGCTGAAAACACTATCACTAATTTCCCCCACTCTTTATCTGTGCCTAAACCTAAACGTAGATTCCATGAACAAAGTTTGGTTCATAGAACTGCACGCCTGCGTAACTCTGTTCCGTTTTTCTGCTTTCCAGCTGACTACAATAGGGTTGTCTTTAAGTCCAACGTAAACAAGTTCTTGGTGAGCCGTTTCACTTTACAAATTTACAAAATTTATCGAATTTCCGCTACTAACGATTACTAAATCGTCCAATTGACTACTACACACTTTTTAACCCTTATACTCTGGGCCTTGATGATTGGTGATGCCTATGTAAAAAAAGCACTGAGATTTTCTTAGAAAATGTTTCTCTATATTTTGGTAACGTGTGTAACAGTTTAAAATAATCTTCAAGTAATGTTGTCGTTACATATTAACACGTTACATGTTAACATGTGTTACCGACGTTGTACACGAAAGTTTCGCAAAGAAACAAAAGAAAAGAAATTCGACACAAGGTTCTTTTCTTCAGTCGAAAGAAAAGATATTTATTAACAATCGTTTCATCAGCAAATCGCCACCACGTAAATTTCCCAGCCAGAGACAATGTGATTGCATTCCTGCTTTTTCTTCTATGTTTCAATAAACAGTTTTCTAGTACCCAGCTACAACACGTGCGTCCGAAAATATTCTTAAAGGTTTGGAAGACTAACAAGTCCTGCATATTGTTTTCAAAAGTTTCTGCCGCACCGACACGTGCTTAATTCCTCTCATGCCGCCACGTGGTTAAATATATCTCGCGCAGGCACGTGCTTCTAAGTTGCTGTCGAGTTATGTGGCAAATTACAGCTCTGAACTAATTGTGGTTTCTGTTTTACCATTGTTTGAACTGAGTCAGGTGTGAAATAGAGCCTGTTGAATGTCGAGCAGTGATCTGGTTTTTGTATTTGGAAGGAAGTACACCACAGGAGACATTTGATGAAAGTAAAGAAACTTATGGTGATAATGCCCCATCATATGACCTTGTAAAACGCTGGCATCGTGAATTCAAACATGGCCGGAAGTCTGTGGAAACAGCTCCCAGACCTGGTCGCCGCCCTTCTGCCATTGATGAAGCATCTGTCCGTCAAGTTGAGGCTGCCATTTTGGAAGATCGGCGCATTACTATTCGCAAAATTGCCCAAGATGTCAAGATTAGTACAGGGTCTGTGGAAACTATCATTCATGACCATTTGCATATGCATACGGTGTCTGCCAGATGGACTCCCAGGTTGGTCACATTATTCCAGAAGCGAGAACGCGTCAAGTGCTCGAGGATGAATTTGGAGATGTGCAAGAAGATGAGTCAAAGTTTTTCAAAAGACTGATTACAAAGGATGAAACCTGGGTCCATCACTATGATCCAGAGACCAAAGCCCAGTCAATGCAGTGGAAGCACTTGGACTCACCACCTCCAAAGAAGGTAACGGTGCAGCTCTCCACTGGCAAGGTCATGCTCACAGCCTTCTGGGACCAGGACGGAGTAGTGATGACAGATTTCCTGGCAAAGGATACCACAATTACAGAAGCCTATTATGCTTCACTTTCGAGGAAAGTAAGGGAAGCTATCAAAATCAAGAGGCGGGGCAAGATCAGCAAAGGTATCCTCTTCCTGCAGGACAACTCTCCGATCTACAACTCGCATGTTGCCAGATCAGAAGCACGGGCGTGTGGTTATGAAATTCTACCTCATCCTCCCTACTCTCCTGACCTTGCACCCTCTGACTTTCACCTCTTCCCAGCCATGAAGTTGTTTTTGAAAGAAAAGCGTTTCCCTGATGATGCAGCCTTGATTTCTGAAGTCACGTCGTGGTTGGAGGATCAACCTGGGGTGTTCTACAAAAACGGTCGCCAGAGCTGCATCAAACGATGGGAGAAATGCATAACTCTGGGTGGTTCCTATGCAGAGAAAGACTAATAACTGTGCCAAGTTTCGTTGCTCTACTTCTATGGGAAGTGGATCAGGGGCATTACTTATTGCATGCCCCTCGTGTATGTATATATATATATATATATATATATATATATATATATATATATATATATATTAAGTAATGTGATTTACAATTTAAAAATTTCAAAAAAAAAAATTCTTTAATTTAAAAATCAGATTTTAATTAAATTAAAAATCAGTTTCATAAGAAGGAACAACAACAAAGTCAATTATCTGTACGATCGTTTCGGAAATCCGTGCTTTTTATTTGTGGTATACATGAAGTTATGTAGAACAATTATATATAGTTTTTTTGGTAAGCACGGTCTCCTCATCAGCAAATTTAGGAGGATTTTTATTGAATTTAAAAGACACCATAAATAAACCTAGCATTAAAAGTAAGGCAGATGAATTTGAAAAAATTGAAATAAAAGGTTTGGATTTAAAATTTATAAGAAAATTAATATAGGTTAGAGATAGAAATGAGTAGAAAAATATATATTTTTGAATTTACATAATAAATTTGATTTAAAAATATATAGAGATAGTTACCTTTTAGTTTTTCTATATATATATATATAGCTGAAGACTTAGGTGATTGGTCCGGATTAATAAAAAATAAAAAAATAAAATAAGAAAGTAAAGAAATGTTGATTTAATAAAACATTTTAATTAGTGGTATGATAATTTAATTGAAATTTTTTTTTTCTTCTTAAATAGAGTTACGAAAATAGGTAAATATAAAAAAAATCTTTAAAAAAAACTTTGGAAGGATGAGATGTAGGTAAAATATTTTCTCATATATTCTCATATTCTCTTATAAGGGAAATTGATTCCATATTGTTCATTGTTAAAACTTTTTTTTTTTTTATTCAATACGTCTGATGAAAGGCTGTTCTTGTGAAAATTTTCAAACGATATAGGGTTTGAATTTGTCCGAATAGTCTTGTAAATACACTATTTGTTGCTATCAATCTATTCCTTGATGTCTTGATTTTGTTAAAACAATATATATATATAAATATATATATATATATATATATATATATATGTTATTATTATTATTATTATTATTATTATTATTATTATTATTATTATTATTATTATTATTATTATTATTATTATTATTATTTAGAGGGAATTAGACCTGAAGTCTAAAGAGGAGAGTTTATTTTAATATACTAGTAAATGTATTAATACTATTAAAAGAAAACAGTGCTCGTTGTAATGTAGATATATAATAAGCTCAATAGGTATAGATATCCTAGAGCTATATTAATGCTGAGTAAAACGATTCATAATTTAATAATATAAACAATAAGTAATTATTCTAATAAGAAGACAAAATATAACAGCATGCCAAAAGATAGACTCAAATTGAAACAGATTTTATTATGGAGATGAAAAAAGGAATACCTGGATTACACACGACTAAAATACTAGTTTTATTTTGTTGTCTTTAAGTGCTTCCCCCTCCCCTATTTTTGCTGATGAGGAGACTTTGCTCTTAAAGGACAAAATTTTTGTCAAATTATTGTCAATTTAAATAAAATGAACATTGTTTCTGCTTTATATATATATATATATATATATATATATATATATATATATATATATATATATATATATATATATAATACTAAAAGTCTATGGATCTTGTATGTTTGCAATCAGATTTCCGGTTTTCAACATCCGGTTGCGCATGCGTAAATAGCAACGTCTTCAATCCGTTATTCCAATTCCGGAATTTTTATATCGCTTTTAATACAAACAATTTCATTTAATTTGATCAAATAGTTATTTATATATACAAATAATACATAGATTCATAGATAATTATAATATATATTATAAAATCTATTTATCTATGAATCTATTAATAATATGAAATATTACCCTATACAATTTATGGAAAGAAAACACCTCTCACTTTCCCTCTAATAGATTTCAACACTCCTACTCCCTCTGTTTTCGTTACGTACGCGAGAAATAGTTACATGTATGTGTGAGAGAGAGAAAAAGAGAGCGATGTAAAACTGGATAGAGTTATCCCCCTTAACTAATGCAGACCTTTTTACTAGAGGGCGTTATTACAAAAAAATTTCTTTTTCTTCTTCCCATGTTTTTTAAAGTCGTCTGCTTACATTTCCAAACGGAAAGCTGAATCGGTAAATGCACACATTTCTATTACATTAAATAGTGTTTTCCTTTACACAATGGGTACTGAATGTTTGCTTAAATTAAATGAAAAAAGTTACATTTTATTTTCATTTTCTATTTAAAAAGCCATTATTAACATGTGGAGAGTGTTTTTTTTATTATTCTGTACTTTCAACTAACAATTTCATTTAAAAGATGATATATCAAAATTTGAATTTAACTATAATAAGGATTATGATACCTGTTCAGTGCATATTTACCTATAAGTATGACCAACCACTTATAATTCAGTAACTGTAATTTAAAAAAAAATAACAATTATAATAAACAGAACGACTCATAGAAATCTATCTATATTCTTTTTTCATTTTAATATACTTTCATAGAAATGCTTCTGTTATGTAAAAAAAAACTATTTTCTTTATGCCACAAGTGTCACGCTCATACATGAATTCCATAGCTAATATAACGTACTGACCCAACGGGTCACGGGTGGTCTAGTATATATATATATATATATATATAAAATAAGAATTACAGTTAAGTTTACCAAAATAATCCAAGATGGAAAAACTAAAGTATATTATAAATATTGAAGAGTTAATATTTATACAGTAACCTAAACCAGATGTAAAAAGCTCGATAAAACCAAATAGGAAATAGAGCTTATAATAAGGACAAGTAGTTAATAAAACATGTAAAAAAAACACTTTGAAAAAGTTAAAAACATATTTGATTTTAAAAAAGGAAGCACAGAATAAGTGGATAGTCCTTAATCCACGGAGTTTTTTTTTTTTAATTATATATGTTTTGAACTCTTTTTCAAAGTGATTTTTAACATATTAACTACTTATTCTTTTATATATATATATATATATATATATATATATATATATATATATATATATATATATATATATCTTTATTTTTTTAGAGGGAATTAGACCTGAAATCTAAAGAGCAAAGTTTATTTTAATGTACTAGTAAATGTATTAATACTATTAAAAGAAAACAGTGCCCATTGTACTGTAAATATATAATAAGCTCAATAGGTATAGATATCCTAGAGCTATATTAATGCTGAGTAAAAAGATTCATAATTTAATAATATAAACAATAAATAATTATTCTAATAAGAAGACAAAATATAACAGCATGCCAAAAGATAGACTCAAATTGAAACAGATTTTATTATGGAGATGAAAAAAGGAATACCTGCATTACACACGACTAAAATACTAGTTTTATTTTGTTGTCTTTAAGTGCTTCCCCCTCCCCTATTTTTGCTGATGAGGAGACTTTGCTCTTAAAGGACAAAACTTTTGTCAAATTATTGTCAATATTTATTGTAAATTTAAATAAAATGAACATCGTTTCTGAAACGATCGTACAATCGAGTGGATTATGTTTGTTTTCCTTTTGAAACTGATGTTTAATTCAAAATTATGGATCGTTTTACTCTCTCTCTCTCTCTCTCTCTCTCTCTCTCTCTCTCTATATATATATATATATATATATATATATATATATATATATATATATATATATATATATAGATATATATATTACAATAGAAAAATTCGAGCATGAAAAGTAATATGGTTAAGCTTAAACATGGAAAAGTAAAGGACTAGTTGTTAAAACTGGAAAAGAAAAAAGCAAGATAGTCTAGTAAAAATATAATTGATTATGTAATGTTTTAATTTAAAGTTTTAAAATTCTTAATGCTACAATAATTGTAAGTTATAAATTTATTATATTTTTTACTAGAATATCTCGTCCTTTTCTTTTCCAGTTTTAGCAACTAGTCTTTTACTTTTCCATGTTTAAGCTTCACCATATTACTTTACTTGCTCGCATTTTTCTATTGTAATCCATGATTTTTCCAGGCTTCCAGTAAATTCATTTGTTCTTTGTGTTATTTCAGTTCATTTTTTTTTTTTGCCCCCATAAACATAACATACACAAATGTAATAGCAATGTACAGCACTCGTCTGCTTTCAATAAAATACCCCAATTATCTCCTTTCATTATTTCATTCTCTCTGTATCACTTGTTACTTCTCTTTTTGCGACAGCAAGGAATTAGTAGCAACAATGGTCGATTAAGCGACGTAGTTGCTATGGAAACCACGTTATAAAAACATCGCTTCTGGTACTGTTACATTATGCTGCTTTCAAGGGGAGCACAGCATTAAATTAACAATATGTACGTTCCATTTTCGGGGAACTATTGCTCACTGTACATGATTGAATGTATGTTCTGTAACGCCAGGTGTACTATATGTTAGATAGCGGGGTCTATGTATATGTAAGGTGTGTGTGAAATGTACGGGTGTATATAATAAATGGGTGTATATAATAAATGGGTGTATATAATGGTTTCCTTGTGTCGTCTAGTCTTCATAATTCTTTGGGGATGCGTGTGCGTGACATGTGTTACAGGACATTTACTATACGGATAACACAAAGGGGATGGGACACAATAAAGAAAGCATACCTTCATTCATGTGTAGGTCTTGATTGACGAATCTGGCAAAACTGAAATTAATATCCATTCCAAAAAATAACCAACAAATCTCGGGTTGTAGATTACTTTTATTCCAAAAGTTTTCCCATTGGAAGATGTCACGCATCTTAGAATCTGTTTCCTGGGGTGTACGGGACTACAGACCCTGTCGCTAGTTGACCCTGTCTCCAACTCTCCAACTGTCTAACTGACCAACTCTTACTCTGTATAAATCTAACTACTACGTTGCTATTACGTCATTCAACTCACTTCTTTTTAACATGTGACTTTGAATCACGTTTCCTCAATTCCGGTGTATTATTTGGAAATCTATTTGTTTAAGTATTTGACATTCATTCCTGATTCTTTTTGTTTATTGTTCTACTAAATTCCAAAAACCAATAAACATATTTCTCTTTGCACACAAACTAATTCTTTATACCGACAAATAATACTGTTCTTTATTTAACATTTAATTTTAATAATAATAGTCGATTTTACTAAATCGATTATAAGCAAGGAAACCTGGTGTCGCCCCGGCATAATCTTACACTTACACTGTGATCTACCGCACCGAAACCGAAGCGTTATTCACCCTAAGCAGGTTGAATCAGCTTCTCCCGAAGGAAGAAAGTTTCATGGGAATATTAAATTCACAAGCGGTTCTCAATCGCATGTGTATCTCAGTCTCGGTTTGGTTTTTGCAGTTCTTGCAGAGAGTTATCGATATCCTTCTACATACAGCGCCTGGTATTCCCAAATATTCACCCATCTTATACAGACCTGGCTCAACGTTCCATAATTCCGGTGATCTAACAAGAACCGGTGTGTCAACGTGATTGTGCTGTATATGATGGAGTGTGATCTAGTATGCATTACTCAGAGTTTCAATTAGTCAGAGCTTAGAAATAATAAATTTTAAACCAATTAGAGATTCAACCAATCAGATTTTCAGCTAATCAGAGCACCAACCATTCAGAGCTTCAATAAGTCAGATCTATAGTTAATCAGAACTAACAAATAATCAGAGATTCAACCAATCAGAGCTCATATAAATCAGAGATTTAACCAATCAGAGCTTCAATTAATTAGAGATTCTACCAATCAGAGCTCCAATAGATTAAAGATTTAACCAATCAGAGCTTCAATAAATTAGGGATTAAACCAATTAGAGCTTTAATTAATTACAGATTCAACCAATCAGAGCTCCAACAGATTAGAGATTTAACCAATCAGAGCTTCAATAAATTAGAGATTTAACCAATCAAAGCTCCATCATATATGAGAGTTAACCAATCAGAGCTCATATAAATTAGAGATTTAACCAATCAGAGCTCCAATCAGAGTTCTATTAAATTAGAGATTTAACCAATCAGAGCTCCAATAAGAGATTTAACCAATCAGAACTCCATTAAATTAGAGATGAAACCAATCAGAGTTTCAATAAATTAGAGATTACACCAATCAGAGCTCCATTAAATTAGAGATGTTACCTATCAGAGCTCCAATAAACTAGAGATTCAACTAATCAGAGCTCAATTTAATTAGAGATTTAACTAATCAGAGCTCATTCAACCAATCAGAGCTCCAGTAGTTAGAGATTTAACCAATCAGAGCACCATTAAATTAGAGATTTAACCAATCAGAGCTCTATTTAATTAGAGATTTAACCAATCAGAGCTCCAATAAATTAGAGATTCAGCCAATCAGAGCTCCAATAAATTAGAGATTCAACCAATGAGAGCTCCAATAAACTCGAGATTTAACCAATCAGAGGTCCGATAAATTAGAGATTTAACCAATCAGAGCTCCAATAAATTAGAGATTCAACCAATCAGAGTTCCAATAAACTCGAGATTTAACCAATCAGAGGTCTGATAAATTAGAGATGTAACCAATCAGAGCTCTAATTAATTAGAGATTCAACCAATCAGAGCCTTAATTAATCCAAATACCTGATAACTTTCAGTCCTATTATCAGTCCTGGCAATCAATTATTAAATGTTCATAGTCCTTGAATGCAGTCGTTGTCATCAGTAGCTAAACATGGTCATGGGATGTCAAAGTTGGAAGCTACGTTAAAGAAAGTCACGTGACTAATTAAGATCTCTACAAAGGAATTGATAAGAATTCTTCATGGCTGGCGATTAACGAATTTTGGTGATTTTTTTTTCTAAAAATAAGTTCTTAATTAAATGATGCCATGTCTAAGAAAAGAAAAGCCTATAGCACACAAACAAACAAACAAACACACGCACACATATATATTTTTGTCTATTATCTATCTATCTATCTATCTATCTTTAAAATATAATTATCCAGTGACACGTGTTCCGTCGTCCACGACTCATCAGAGTGGCTGAATCTAGCGAGATTCAAAATCGGCACCTCGTGATAAGAAGCCTAAACTTCTACCACTCGGCTAACTCGAATCTCGCTAGATTCAGCCACTCTGATGAGTCGTGAACGACGAAACACGTGTCAGTGGATAAATATATTTTAAAAATAATATATATGCCGCTCCCCATTAAGGGGGTACCAGATTGGTCGATGGGAAAATTATTCCCAACAAGCATTTAAGTAAAAATGCACTTTCGTATAAATATTTGAATTCATTCAAGAAAGTATCGCTGATAAAATATATATATATATATATATATATATATATATATATACACACTTTGAAGAGTATATATATACTAGACCTCACAGAAATTTCACAATAGCTGAAATTTTTTTTAAACACATTATAAATAAAATAAATAAAAAATAAAATAAAACAAAACAAATAACGACGAAGTTAAAACAATTTGTTAGCAAACTTATTTCCGAAATTTTATAGCGAATACTTTTTGATGGGAAAAGGGAAAAGTAAATGTTACGGAAATATAATGTAAATGCGACGATAGGAAAGTATTTATTTTTTATTTTTATTTATTATTTATTTATTTTGCAAACACTGTTCGGGGATAATGAGTGGGTACTTAAATAAGAGTGTGTAACTTCGTGTGGTTATGATTGTGAGTTCTAGAATATTTTTTTATTTGCTTTAGCATTCAGAAAGATATTGATTCGCTTAGATGTAGAGGCCATGTTGGTGGAGGGTTGAAGTGTTCGTTTATTTTTAATATCAATATGTGTAATCTGGAATAATAAATTTGTACGTTTTCAGCCAATAAGAATACGCGGAATATAAGTAGGGAGAAATCGTTATTTTCGAATAGGAAAGTGTGAAGGTACTAAATCTATCAGTGTATGATGCGGTTAATAAGGGTGGTAAGACTTTGCACTGTGTATATTTTTAACCGATAATCACTGTGAGCGGGAGTAGTACTTTTTTTAGAGGGAAAAATAACGGATACTTCAATTGTAGATCTTTTCGATGGTCATAATGTCGCTCCTAGGATGAAATTTAGGGGTTATTATAACGAATTAATGTGTCTAAAATGTCGTTCTGTAGCTACATAAGGTAATGGCTAATAGTGTAGACATAATAAATATATATATATATATATATATATATATATATATATACATACATATATACATATATATATATATATATTATATATATATATATATATATATATATATATATACAGGGATTTCTTGGAATAAAAATGCTAAAACGGAAGTGTTCCTATTTACTTGCCTCACCGCGAGGGCAGAGTTAGACACAAGGTCGGTTTTTAATATGGGGGAAAATCCAGCTTCCCAAACAAGAGGAACTCTGGATAGGAACAAAAACAAAAATTACCTTGGTCATGATGGATTTCCTAACCACTGACAAAAGACAGTAACGGTGAAGTGAAGAATCAGAACAGATACTACACTGTGATCTTGACCCGAAACGGAAGTGTTGCTCGACTACATAACACTGCTACTTTAATCTAACTCTTTCAGAAAGGCCTTCTCTCTGACATGCGATTCAGAACAGCCAATCAGAACCGTCAGTATTTCACTTTGTGTAGGAAAATGTTGGGTAAACCGCAGTCTACGTGGATGCATATAATAATTTATCGACAGAAAAAAGAAATCTACGCCTACGGAGTCAAGCGGTGCTCCATCTCTATTGGTATAATCGTTAAAAAGCAGCAGCAGGAGGATCTCCATTCAACAACGACAGTCGAATGACGCCATCTTGCAGCAGAAACCGCCAACGGAAAGCAATAATTACAATGAATAAAAATGTTGAGGCTTATACTTGTCCGAATCGATAGTCCTTTAACCTTATTAATTTGATTCTTAATGATAATAACGATCCACCTCCCCCATACTCTCGTTAAACGCTAATTGTGGTATGGGGAAAGAAGAATTTAAAACCGGCTTTCACGAATATATATATATATATATATATATATATATATATATATATATATATAAAGTGTATATATATATATATATATATATATATATATATATATATATGATTACTTCATTTAATCACCTGAATTAATATACGAAAGTACAAATTTATGCGTAAACTTTAAGTATTTAACAGTGCTCAATACGTACGGTAGAGCTAGGTAGTATGTTATAATATATAGATTTTATAACTATATTTAATAACTTAATATATATATATACATAGATATATATATATATATATATATATATATATATATATATATATATATATATATATATATATATATATATATAGTAAGTTACAAAATATATATGGCGATTAAGCTACATTGAATATTCCGCGTTTCATCCACTCTAGGATTCTTCAGGCTTATTATAAAGTGGATGAAACGCGGAATATTCAGTGTAGCTTAATCGCCATATATATTTTATAACTTACTAACTAGCTCTACCTACATATTGAGTACGTTTTAAGTAAATACTTAAAGTTTACGCATAAATTTACACTTTCGTATATTAATTTTACGTGAGTAAATGAAGTAGTTATATATATATATATTCATATATATATATATTTATATATATATATATATATATATATATATATATATATATATATATATATATATATATATATATTCAAATAAAATTATCTAACAATCAACTTGTATGGAAACCTGTGATTATAAGTTTTACAAAATATTGGCAATAATATTCTATAAGCACTATCCCACCTAAATAAAAAGTGCTCGATATACAAGATAGAGCGAATAAATCAACTAAACTATTTGCTAATATTTTCTCCCCTGAAGAGATGGTAGACATCGAAATCCTATAGGATAAGGAGTTAAAATATTTCTAATGTATTCTTTGTCTTAAATAGAATAATAAAAATCTTTTGATATGAAATTTAGATATTTCACGTCATAAATTTTTAAATATATTGAATGACTAAAATTTTATATATATATATATATATATATATATATATATATATATATAATCAATCAATAAGGGTTTTATCACTTAATGAGAACCCTTCCCTGGACTTTAACCATCTCTGTCCTGAGCTACCCACTGCCATAGTTTTCAAATCCAATGTAAACAAGTTCTTGTTAAACCATTCCCTTCAATAATCCAAATTCTACCCAATTTACACCATTAACGATTACAACATCAACAAGGGTTTTATTACTCAATGAGGATCCCCTCCCTGGATTTTAGCTATCTAACTCTGTCCCGAGCTATTCGCTGCCATATGGGACCCATGTGCTGTATCAGGTCGCCCCTCCATCTCGTTCTTGGTCTTCCCTTTGGCCTATTATGTTCATATTATATGTAAGTATGTCAGGTCATGTCATATGCTACTGGTACCATGTAACCCAGTACTACCTGCCTCATGGTTGGGTCACCGGCGACTAAACTGGTTTCTCCACCAGACTCGTTTGGTGAGGAGGGTGGCTAGTCTCCCTGAAGGATTAAAAACAAGACCTTTCAAAGGGAAAATGAACACTTTTTCGGGGTCAACGGCCAACTAGCACCGTGTGTATTTGTGTGTATGTATGTGTGTGCTGAGGTGGAGAGGGCTCCCGTAAGCCGTGGTGAAGGCAACCTTTCTAGGAGAAGCAAATCTCTGATTAAAAAAAAAACATAAAGCGGGAGACCAGTTCCCGCATTAAGCTGGTCTGCTGTTTAACTTGTTGCTGGCTATCTTGCTCTTGCTTGTTGCTGGATCTCAACATTTTGAACCGAGAAAGAGACTTGGATGTCGTACAAAGCTAAGACTCTGTAACATATGTGTAAAGATACTCCCTCAGGCATTTGTCTATAAAAATGGTCCTGTAGCGATGGAAGTCATTTTTGGGGTCATGGACTTTAAGTGTCTGAGAGAGTGGCACTCGTCTGACAAGACGTTGCAATCATCATATATATATATATATATAGGGTGTCCATAAAGTCCGTCAGCACATTAAAATATTTATAACTTTATTTGTGTTTGAAACAGAAATAATCTGTAAAGAGAATTCGATTTTGGATCAATTCCTTTTTAAATTGAACACTGACTTTATGGACACCCTGTATATATATATATATATATATATATATATATATATATATATATATATATATATATATGATTACTTAATTTAATCACATAAATTAATATACGAAAGTATAAATTTATGTGTAAACTTTAAGTATTTACTTCAACAGTGCTCAATACGTAGGTAGAGCTAGGTAGCAAGTTTCGTGAATGCTGTTGTTTTTCTCGGGACGGTTGGATTACAACAAATAATTGAGATAATATATGCATATATCTTCGCAAACGTAAAAATACACTTGTGATGATGACGTAGAGAATTTGGTTTTACTCGTCGTTTAAATCAACGATAGACAGCGTATAAACATCGTTGTTGGTTGGAGCACCAGCAAAAACACATACCTCAAATCTTCAACCATGCGTCCTAAAATCAAAGGTGCTTTTCTCCGAAAGTGAAAACGCACAGCCGTGAATTATATTTTATATTCCTTGCTGGGTTTCCTTTTGCACGTTTTGGCACACTTTCTTTGTATAAGCCTGCATTTTGCTAAGTCGCCCCTTTCTTACTTCCATGAGCCTCCTGTCTATAAATCCCGTCGGTTCATTTAGCTCGTTACGTATCGAATTGATGTCCCTCGTAACTAAAACTCTACGTCATTAAAATCTTTTTTTTCAATTACGTCATCACTACATGTACCCTAAAGATCCTTGCTGGGTTTTTGTCACGTATCTTTGTTTATATTATGGTTAGCTTAAATTCCATGTATCAAGTTAACATCAAGTAAACATTTTTGTTTCTGCTAGTTACGAAAACTAACATTCCTTTCTATTAAAACATTTTGACATAAATAATTTTATCTGTAAATATTTATTTATTTGTAAATATTTATAACGGTCATAATAATAATTTTCGATCAGTACAACATTCGGCGTTGCCCGGTGATCATCAATAACACTCATATTAAAAAATTCCTTTTATTTTGTCCTTTAATCCTCACATTCCATAAGCGATGTTTCTAACAAAGGTAGGATGGAGAAAATATTTGTTTTCTGGGTTGGAAATTAAATTTCAATAAAGAAAAGTACAACATCGATTGTTGGTCGTCGATGAACACTACTTTCGACGTTGCCCAGCCATCATCAATATCTAACACTCATATTGACAAATTTTGGTGATAATTGGAGAGTAAAAAACAGATCTTGCGTTTCCTTCTCTTATTTTGCCCTTTAGCCCTCACATTCAATGAGCGATGTTTCTAACAAAGGTAGAGTGGGGAAAATATTTGTTTTCTGGGAATCTATCCATGTAAAATAAAGAAAAGTAAAAAATATATCGTGGGTCTACTTCCGGCAGCCTCCCAAGTCTCGCTTCCGTTATATTTCCCTTTAGTGCTACGCTATGACAACAGCATATTCTTTTCATTGTTTTGACACAATATGATACAGTTAATCAACCGAGAACCACATCACTTTATGTAAAAGCATATAAGATATCAACGGATACACACCCGAGAGTCAAAACAATGAAAAAAATATGCTGTTGTCCTAGCCCTAGTCATCACATTCCATTAGCAATGTTTAATGACAAAGGGAGAAGAATTGCTGTTTTCACTATGTTTTCATTACGACGGACTAACCTGTGGTGTGACGGACAGACAGACAGCCGAGCTAGAAAAGAAAGTCCATGGATAATTTATCCATTTCCGGTTGGTGTCATAAATGGTGACTTCGGTCTACGGGAATCCAATTAAGTTCGGGTATTACGCAAATTGTTTTTCTTGGTTCTTCGCGAGGAGACGATTTAGAAGAGATGGCGGCCATTGAAAGGAAATAATTGAGAGCGGGAAATAATTTGGCTGAGAATAGAACGATCGTCTGCTTCAGTGAATTCTGCTTCCATTCGTTGTTTTCTACTCGGGATAAATATATTAGGATATTAATCTAGAGGGAATAGATAGATAGATAGATAGATAAATAGATAGATAGATAGATAGATAGATAGATATGAATAGGCGTATATATATATATATATATATATATATATATATATATATATATATATAAGTGAAAGTGTCTGTCTGTGTGTCTGTGTAAATTTTTCCTACCAAATAACTTTGTCAATTTTGGCTCTTCGAACTCGAAATTTGGCATAAGGAGTATTGAGATTTGGGAAAATCTTTTTAATCGGTTTTCGGCCAGATATTTTGCTGATAAGGGGTCAAAATTCAACGATTTGACCTTTGAGAACTCTACCAAACTCCTCCGCCAATTTTGGGTCTAAACACTTGAAATTTTAGATATAGGTTCCTTGGACAGGGATCTAACTTTATAATTCTATTTGAGCCCCAAAACAATGAATTCCAAGTTGTTAAAATTGGGATCAAAGTTTTTAAAAAAAATTGACGTCTGCGGTCTCCACCAACTTTTCTCTATAGTAGTTAAGGAAGACTATTATATAGAAAGGCATTACCGTACTTATTCACACTTTTTAATACATACATGGGCACGTAAAGTAATGAACAGTACATACGGCCTGAGCAAAGTCGGGCGGAACTGCTGGTATATATATATATATATATATATATATATATATATATATATATATATATATATATATATATATATATATATATATATGGCGATTAAGCTACACTGAATATTCTGCGTTTCATCCACTATAGGATTCGTCAGGCTTATGCATGTAGCTTAATCGCCATATATATTTTATAAATTACTAACTAACTCTACCTACGTATTGAGCACTTTTGAAGTAAATACTTAAAGTTTACGCATAAATCTATACTTTCGTATATTAAATTTATGTGAGCTAATGAAGTAGTTTTATATATATATATATATATATATATATATATATATATATATATATATAAGTGAGAATGTGTGTATAAGGACAATTCTCAACTTATATACTAAACAAATTTTTGATCTACAGATTGAAAATTGTTATGTATGGTTTTCAGACACGTGAGAAAATTTTAATCGGTTTTCATCCAGAAAAACGGGCTGCTAAGGGGTCAAAATTGAAAATGTTGTGGGATTTTTATCTGTTTGCTAACTGCTCCACGAATGCGCATGCGTGAATGGTTCACATAACAGATTCATTATGTAAAAAATAAGTAGGTTTGAAAACACCTTTTAAAGATCGTGTCAAGCCAGTCTATTAGTTTATCTTACTTGAATCATTGTCTTTACGTTTTAGTTTCAATCTCAGCCCGAGTATTTTTTTTTTTTATTGACAAAAAGTAAATTGTTTAGAAAAATAAACGTAATACTCGCGTGTATATGTCTCAGTTTCTGTATGAATTAAAATATAATATTTATGCGTATTTTACGACCGGGCAACGCAGGGCGGCCTGCTAGTATATTTATAAAAGTGAATGCGCGCGTGTGTGAGGACACTTCTCAACCTATATACTCAACGAATTTTTAATCTACAAGCTTGAAATTTGGTATATAGGGTATTCAGACATGTAGAAAAGTTTTACTTCGTTTTTATCCGGAAAAAGAGCTGCTAAAGACTCAAAATTGAAAATTTGGTACATCGGGGGGAGTCATCGAAATTTTATCTGTTTGTCAACTGTTTCACGAATGCGCATGCGTGAATCGTTCACATTGCTTATGTTAAGAATAAGTTGGTTTGAAAACAATTTTTAAATAACGTGGCAAGTTGGTCTAATGGTTATCGTACGCGACTCATTGTCTTTAGGTTTTGGATTCGATCTCAGTTCGAGTATTTTTCCTTTACTTACAAGAAATGAACTGTTTAGAAAAAGAAATCATAATACTCGTATGCACATGTCTCAGGTGCTTTCCGTGTTAATTTATTTTATTTTTTTTTAAGGAAATTTAACGTTACGTTTAATATTCGTAGAGCCTGTTAGTTATTATTATTATTATTATTATTATTATTATTATTATTATTATTATTATTATTATTATTTACGAGGTGTCTTGAATAAGTTTTCAGACTTTATTTTTCGTATAGGAACTTCTATTGACAGAACACACATGAAACTCTAGTCCCCTTCAAAGTAATCTCCCTCGGTTGCAATACAGTTGTTATACCGTTTCAACAACTTCTACTCGGGCCCCATGGACGTACCCTTGGGTGAGCGCGTCAATGGACTTTGTCAGAGCTTATTTCATCTTCTCAATTTTCTAATAATGACAACCTTTAAGGTTTTCTTTAAGCTTAGGAAATAATCAAAAGTCACAAGGAGCAAGGTTCGGACTATAGAAAGAGTGAAGACCTGTTTTGATGACCATCTGGGTTAAATAGTCTGTGACAAGGATGGTGATGTAGACTGGTGCATTCGCTCAAAGCTTCCGCATCTTCAGTTCCTCGCGAATAATTGTGTGTGCAATTTCCACACTAACATACTCTACACTTATTGTCTATATAGACACACAACGGTACTTACCCATGAAATTCTTTATTTGGCCAATCAACTCTGGTGTTCTGGTTTCCTTACTCTTCCCACACCTCTCGTTAATCTCACAGGTTCCCTTCTTTGGATCTCTTATGCTACTCCAAAACGGATGCTTGATTCATGCAAGATGGTCCAAAAGCGGTCTGAAGCGTTCCATACGTTTCTGTGGGATTTCTTTCCAAGTTGACAACAGAATTTTATTGAATACCGTTCTTCTTAAGGGTCCTCAGGTCCAGATTGAATTTTTGAAATTCACCAGCTGTGACAATCAAGCTTTAGTAGGGCGTGTTCCAATTCCTGCTGTAGCTGACCATTTGAAGCTAAAATCATAAATGTTGGTCTGTCATCTTATAAGATGTGTAGCAATAATATATTGAATTTTCAAGAGTCTACAGCTATTTTAAATGCCTGTATAAAAAAGTCTGGAAACTTATTGAAGACACCTCGTATTTAAACGTGTTTTCTTATTAAAAGATATCAAGTACGTATGTATTGAATTAAGCAACGCCAAGTAATTTTGTTAATATGTTTAAACAACAGAATTGATGTCCTCCTTCAACAATGTATGCATCATGCAAATGTCAAGTACTAAGACAGTATAAAAGAAAACAAAGTAAAACAACGGTGATTTGGAATTTGACGCTAGAGGCTCATTTTTTGCGTATAGGAAATAAAGATGGCGGCTACTAGTTTTAACGTTGGGAGGAAATAACGGAAACCGGATATCCGTTTTACGTATTGATTTTTGTATCTTATGACAGCGGAAGTGACGTTTTCGTACAGCTGAAAGAAATACGAAAACAAATACTACTTTTCCTTCAAACACACTTGCGCGTACAAGCACATTTAAAACTAGTTTCTCGCTCTTAGTTATGGCAACATGAATTAAAACAAATACTTTGAAGGCATTGCCAAGGCTGCTGCAAAGAATGTTGGCTCCTTTTATCGTGCTACAAAATGCTTACATAAGAGATCATCATCTATCTTTAAAAAGCCGCAATTCGCCCATGTATGGAAAAGTGTTGCCACATCTGGGTTCGTACATCCGTGAGATATTGGCAGGCAACGCCAAGAAGGGAAACATTCAATGGGTTGCACACACGTAAACGGATTCAAATGTTTAAAAATCCGGTATTTCCATCAATATCTAACGGAATGCATAATTTGACCCAGAAATATTTGAGCAGATATCGGTCAAACACATTTGATCTACACATGTACCACTAGTTTTTCATGCTTAGACAGTACCCCAAAATAAGTCTCTAATTTAATAGGTCCCGCACTATCGGTCAGGCTCCAACCTCTGTCCCATCGCCGAAATGCTGCATTCCTGTTCCTGGTACTTTAATGGAATATTCTATGATGAACTAATGGCACTCGTGCTTCACGACGGTAATATTTCAGACTCATTCAACCTGCAGCAAAATCTCACCCTTCACTGTAGAGATCCCTTGATGCCGGAAAGCCTTCTACTGTAGTAATTTCTTCCCCTGAACTACTAGACTTTGAAATTCCCTCCCTGTTTCTTGTTGCCTGATTGTACTAACCTGCATAAGTTCGAATGTAATGTGAACAGACATCTCGTTGCACAGCTCCTTACATCCCCAGTTAAATACGACCTCAAATAATATTTTCGACCCAGTTGGCAATATGCCTTGTTTGGAATGTAAAAAAAAAACACAGAAAAATTATTTTATTCCCTTAAGATTGTCAGTCAATCTGAAAAAATAAAACATGTTCATTTTTTACAAAAATATTTTAGCAGAAACAAAAACAGCATCCCAGTTTGTCTAAATTAAAATCGATTAATTACTGACATTAATTAATTAATTGATTAATTTCTGGCATTAATTCTCAAAATGCTTGAATTTCATGGCTACATATCATAAGAATAGGGAATCAGCAGCAGCAGTTGTCGTACATTTGTTGTGCATTAATTTGTCGTACATAAACTGATTATTAGTTAGTTTAATTTATCATATATATTTGGTTAGAGCAGCTGAGTAATCTTGGCTACAGTAATCGTGTAATACGGTCTAAAAGTCGCCTTGGTAATATGCCTAAGCTTAAGGTTTTTGGCATATCGTTCGATGTCTCTTCGGGCGGCTATACCAGTCTGTGGTCGCTGGAAAATGGTGGGATCCTTCTACCGCTCCAGAAGATATCTCACTGCTGATGCATTTCTCTATCTATATAAGAGCCAAGAGTACAAAATAGACTTCGTAGTCTAGTGGGGGGGATGCCCTTTTCTCTTCCCTTAACCTCTTTCCTACAGAAGAGATGTTGCGAACCCGTCGTTGTTTTATCGTTATTTCCATGGCAAGTGCTCGTCTGAGCTCCAATATCTGTTTCCTCCACCTCGCCACTCTTTATCTGTACCTAAATCAAAACGTAGATTCCATGAACAAAGCTCCTCTTCCGCTTGCCTGTTCCCCACTACAACTAGGATGTCTTCAATTCCAACATAAACAAATTCCTGATGAACCGCCCCCTTAAGTAAGACACTTTATCAGATCTCTATTACTAACGATTACTACGATATTGTCCCATTGATTACTGTACACGCAATAACCCTTATCCCTGAGTGGCCTCCGGGCCTTGATAAGTGGTGACTTCTATGAAAAATAAAAATACCAGCCAATCATATTTTATTCATAGTCATTATATCACTGTAAATATTATTCTGGAGTTTCTGGTCGACTTTATTTAAACTCCGCGTGTGAACCATGTCTGGTTGCCTTTGATTTTGTATCCCCGAGTGGCCTCCGGGCCTTGATAAGTGGTGACTTTGATTTTGTTACGTACGTCTGTTGAATCATGTTTGACAAAGGCGTGCACATGTAAAACAATAAAATTATTATCAAATATCATTTGAATAAAAAAAAATTATCAACCTGGCATCGGCACCTGCGTAAAGAAGCAACAAACTCGAAATGATCCGAAAAGAAAGTTTTTAAAAGTACAATGTATAAAGGTTGTTTCCGGCAAAACGTTACACAGGTGCAATCAAAATCATCCAAATCAGGTCAATCCAGTGTAACGACAATCTATATATCTATAAAACTTAAATTGTATGCGTGTGTCTGTGTGTATACATCTCCATACCAAATACTCTGTCAGTTTTCAGACTACAGACTACAGATTTGACATAAGGGTATTGAGATTTGGGAAAATCTTTTTAATCGGTTTTCGGACAGAAATTTGACTGTTAAGGGGTCAAACTTAAACGATTTGACCCTAGAGAACTCTACCAAACTCCTCCGACAATTTTGGGTCTAAACACTTGAAACTTTAGATGTAGGTTACTTGGACATGGATCAAACATTTTAATTTGATTTGAGCCCAGACAAATAAATGTTAAGGGGTCAAACTTGGGGTCAAAGTTTTAAAAAAAATTATCTCTGCGGTCTCCACCAAATTACTCAGCCAATTTTTGGAGGGCAAGCTTTTTAATCGATTTTTGGCCGAAAATTTGGCTGTTAAAGGGTCAAAAGATTTGACCTTTGCGGTCTCTAGCAAACTATTCAGCCAATTTCGGTTTTGAACATTTTAAATTTTTATATAAAGTGTATTCAAATATGCAGCAAGCTTTTTAATCAGTTTTGGGTGAAAATTTGGCTGCCAAGAGGTCAAAGTTGAAAGAGTTGACCATTGAAAACTCTACCAAACTCCTCCGCCAATTTTGGGTCTAAACACTTTAAATTTTTTTTATATAGGTTACCTAGACATGAGTCAAATATTTTAATATATACATATGCACATAAAGTTATGAACAGTACATAGGGCCCGAGCAAAACCGGGCTGAATTGCTAGTAACTAAATAAAACGCTTTTGAGGTGTGGTTACAGAGAAATTATTTTCCCAAAAGCGTCGTTTCAGGTGGTCACAACCAAAGAAGATATCATTGTTGGTTGACGATTTGGGCTCGAATTCCCCTGCATGCATGTCCCTCCTAACAGCCAACCATCCATAACCGTCACCGAGAATAAAGATATATTGTAACACAGGGGGTATTCCAAAAGGAATGCTTCCTATTTTTTTTATTCCGCCCAAATAGATCAGAGGGGATTCAAAATACATTTTCTTACGCATTCATGACTTGAAAGTTTCATCTCTTTGTTGCAGATATTGAGGGTGTGAGACTCTAAGAAACAACCCCTCTCATGGTCGTTCGTCAGAATCAGAGATATGTCATTGAATTCCTTTATGCAAGAAAAAAATTGAACCGATAACATTCACTGGTACCTGCTGAACGTTTAAGAAGCCGATGCAGATGATATTAGCACGATTAGGAGATGGGTCCGGCGATTTCAGAGTGGTATTAGAGATGTAACAAAGCGTGCTCTGGAGGTTCATGCATTCATGACTGGAAAGTTTCATCTCTCTGTTGCAGATATTGAGGGTGTGAGACTCTAAGAAACAGCCCCTGTCATGGGCGTTCGTCATCGTTGGCAAAAGTGCATTGATAATGATGATGACAATGTAGAAAAATAAATAATGAAACACAAAACGTTGCTCGTTTTAAAGGTACTACTCCCATCTTTGTAGATATTCGACGTTTTTTTTATATAAAAAATAGGATGCATTATTTTTTAAACGGCCCTCGTATTTTTATATATCAGTGTATCGTCATTGATTTAAACACAGCAATGTTTCAAACTATCTAAAAAAAAATCGTATCATTTGGGTCCTTCGGACTACTATCCTCATCTTGAGTGTCATTTTCATAATATTTCGGTAGATGTAACCTCCGACTTTCTTTAGGTGTATCTTGTCGAACTCGGGAATGTTTCTCTTGAACTCGGGAATTTGGACGGAATTCCGAACGAACCCTTTATTTACTTCTCGGGGGTAGCATGTTCTCGTTCTGTCAGCCATGACTGAATAGAGGTCCTAAGTAATTCGCAATTGCATTTTGCGGTCGCCCACACTGAGGATTGAACCTTCAAGAAGAATATCTTTTATGACAATTGAAACTCTAAACACTGCAGCGCGGGTCCTTACGGGCAGTTCTAGTACGAATTTTGGGGTACCTTAAACCAAATTTCCGAGTTCGAAAGAAAGATTCCCAAGTTCGACAGAAAGATTCCCGAGTTCGACAAGATACACCTGAAGAAGGTCAGAGGTTACATCGCTCGAAACGTTGCGAAAATGAAACTCAAGATGAGAACAGTAGTCCGAAAAATCCAAATGATACGAATAATAAATCCTCATCTCCAAAATTCAGAAACGTCAGTGTAGTATCTGTTCTGTTCATCTCAAAGAATCAGAAAAAAAAATATTCTACTTACTGTTTTCCTGCTATGAATACAAATCAATCTAAAGAGAGATCGATATTTTGATGGCGGAAAATAAGAGAGTTGTTTTTATCTTTCTTGTGTTGCGGTTTTTCAAAACAAAAGAATATGGACACCAGTTAAGATCGATTACATGTCTAATTTAAATAAAAGAACAGAGAAAAATACGGAGAAGAGACGATGAATAAATGTCGACAACACGGCTTAAAAAGGAAGGAAGAAAAATCGAGAAAGCAGATAAGGTTTTACACAAATCGAAAAAAAATCCGATTGACGATACCGTGTGGAATAATCGATGAAAACAAAGGAATACAATTAAAAAATACAAGCTTCCTTCAATAAGTTTCCAGACTTTTTTGTACATGCCTCTTCTATTCTCTTTTCCTATTTTTTTTTACCTCTCTTTTTTTCGGTCTTCCTATTTTTTTTACCTCTTTTTTTTTTCGGTCTTCCTATTTTTTTTACCTCTTTTTTTTTCGGTCTTTCCTATTTTTTTTTACCTCTCTTTTTTTCGGTCTTCCTATTTTTTTACCTCTTTTTTTTCGGTCTTCCTATTTTTTTTTACCTCTTTTTTTTCGGTCTTCCTATTTTTTTACCTCTTTTTTTTTCGGTCTTTCCTATTTTTTTTT
The DNA here is from genome assembly GCF_053919585.1 of Euprymna scolopes. Classification (NCBI taxonomy): domain Eukaryota; kingdom Metazoa; phylum Mollusca; class Cephalopoda; order Sepiida; family Sepiolidae; genus Euprymna; species Euprymna scolopes. The sequence continues at coordinate 71,608,974 of NC_136522.1, forward strand.
TACCTCTCTTTTTTTCGGTCTTCCTATTTTTTTACCTCTTTTTTTTCGGTCTTTTCTATTTTTTTTTACCTCTTTTTTTTTCGGTCTTCCTATTTTTTACCTCTTTTTTTTTCGGTCTTTCCTATTTTTTTTACCTCTTTTTTTTTCGGTCTTCCTATTTTTTTTTACCTCTTTTTTTTTCGGTCTTCCTATTTTTTACCTCTTTTTTTTTTCGGTCTTCCTATTTTTTTACCTCTTTTTTTTTTTCGGTCTTTTCTATTTTTTTTTACCTCTTTTTTTTCGGTCTTCCTATTTTTTACCTCTTTTTTTTCGGTCTTTCCTATTTTTTACCTCTTTTTTTTCGGTCTTTCCTATTTTTTTTTACCTCTTTTTTTTTCGGTCTTCCTATTTTTTACCTCTTTTTTTTTCGGTCTTCCTATTTTTTACCTCTTTTTTTTTCGGTCTTTCCTATTTTTTTTACCTCTCTTTTTTTCGGTCTTCCTATTTTTTTACCTCTTTTTTTTTCGGTCTTTTCTATTTTTTTTTACCTCTTTTTTTTTTCGGTCTTCCTATTTTTTACCTCTTTTTTTTCGGTCTTTCCTATTTTTTTCGGTCTTTTCTATTTTTTTTACCTCTTTTTTTTCGGTCTTCCTATTTTTTACCTCTTTTTTTTTCGGTCTTCCTATTTTTTACATCTTTTTTTTCGGTCTTTCCTATTTTTTACCTCTTTTTTTTCGGTCTTTCCTATTTTTTTTACCTCTTTTTTTTCGGTCTTCCTATTTTTTACCTCTTTTTTTTTCGGTCTTCCTATTTTTTACCTCTTTTTTTTCGGTCTTTCCTATTTTTTTTTTACCTCTCTTTTTTTCGGTCTTCCTATTTTTTTACCTCTTTTTTTTCGGTCTTTTCTATTTTTTTTACCTCTTTTTTTTTCGGTCTTCCTATTTTTTACCTCTTTTTTTTTCGGTCTTTCCTATTTTTTTTACCTCTTTTTTTTTCGGTCTTCCTATTTTTTTTTACCTCTTTTTTTTCGGTCTTCTCTATTTTTTACCTCTTTTTTTTCGGTCTTCCTATTTCTTTACATCTTTTTTTGTTCGGTCTTTTCTATTTTTTTTTACCTCTTTTTTTTTCGGTCTTCCTATTTTTTACCTCTTTTTTTCGGTCTTTCCTATTTTTTACCTCTTTTTTTTCGGTCTTTCCTATTTTTTTTTACCTCTTTTTTTTTCGGTCTTCCTATTTTTTACCTCTTTTTTTTTCGGTCTTCCTATTTTTTACCTCTTTTTTTTTCGGTCTTTCCTATTTTTTTTACCTCTCTTTTTTTCGGTCTTCCTATTTTTTTACTTCTTTTTTTTCGGTCTTTTCTATTTTTTTTTACCTCTTTTTTTTTTTCGGTCTTCCTATTTTTTACCTCTTTTTTTTTCGGTCTTTCCTATTTTTTTCGGTCTTTTCTATTTTTTTTTACCTCTTTTTTTTTCGGTCTTCCTATTTTTTACCTCTTTTTTTTCGGTCTTCCTATTTTTTACCTCTTTTTTTTCGGTCTTTCCTATTTTTTACCTCTTTTTTTTCGGTCTTTCCTATTTTTTTTACCTCTTTTTTTTTCGGTCTTCCTATTTTTTACCTCTTTTTTTTTCGGTCTTCCTATTTTTTACCTCTTTTTTTTCGGTCTTTCCTATTTTTTTTTTTACCTCTCTTTTTTTCGGTCTTCCTATTTTTTTACCTCTTTTTTTTCGGTCTTTTCTATTTTTTTTTACCTCTTTTTTTTTCGGTCTTCCTATTTTTTACCTCTTTTTTTTTCGGTCTTTCCTATTTTTTTTACCTCTTTTTTTTTCGGTCTTCCTATTTTTTTTTACCTCTTTTTTTTCGGTCTTCTCTATTTTTTACCTCTTTTTTTTCGGTCTTCCTATTTCTTTACATCTTTTTTTGTTCGGTCTTTTCTATTTTTTTTTACCTCTTTTTTTTTCGGTCTTCCTATTTTTTACCTCTTTTTTTTTCGGTCTTTCCTATTTTTTACCTCTTTTTTTTTCGGTCTTTCCTATTTTTTTTACCTCTTTTTTTTGTTCGGTCTTCCTATTTTTTACCTCTTTTTTTTTTCGGTCTTCCTATTTTTTACCTCTTTTTTTTTCGGTCTTTCCTATTTTTTTTTACCTCTCTTTTTTTCGGTCTTCCTATTTTTTTACCTCTTTTTTTTCGGTCTTTTCTATTTTTTTTTACCTCTTTTTTTTTCGGTCTTCCTATTTTTTTACCTCTTTTTTTTTCGGTCTTCCTATTTTTTTTTACCTCTTTTTTTTTCGGTCTTCCTATTTTTTTACCTCTTTTTTTTTCCATCTTTCCTATTTTTCTTACCTCTTTCTTTTTTTTCGGTCCTTCCTATTTTTTTTACCTCTCTTTTTTTCGGTCCTTCCTATTTTTTTTACCTCTCTTTTTTTCGGTCTTTCTTATTTTTTTTACCTCTTTCTTTTTTTTCGGTCTTTCCTATTTTTTTTACCTCTCTTTTTTTCGGTTCTTCCTATTTTTTTTACCTCTCTTTTTTTCGGTTCTTCCTATTTTTTTTACCTCTCTTTTTTTCGGTTCTTCCTATTTTTTTTACCTCTCTTTTTTTCGGTTCTTCCTATTTTTTTTTACCTCTCTTTTTTTCGGTTCTTCCTATTTTTTTTACCTCTCTTTTTTTCCATCTTTCCTATTTTTTTTACCTCTTTCTTTTTTTTCGGTCCTTCCTATTTTTTTTACCTCTCTTTTTTTTCGGTCCTTCCTTTTTTTTTACCTCTCTTTTTTTTCGGTCTTTCCTATTTTTTTTACCTCTCTTTTTTTCGGTCCTTCCTTTTTTTTTACCTCTCTTTTTTTCGGTCTTTCCTATTTTTTTACCTCTCTTTTTTTCGGTCTTTCCTATTTTTTTTACCTCTCTTTTTTTTCGGTCTTTCCTATTTTTTTTTTTTTTACCTCTTTCTTTTTTTCAGTCCGTCCTATTTTTTTTTTTTTACCTCTTTCTTTTTTTCAGTCCTTCCTATATTTTTTTTCCTCTTTCTTTTTTTCGGTCCTTCCTATATTTTTTTTTCCTCTTTCTTTTTTCAGTCCTTATTATTTTTTTTTTTTTACCTCTTTCTTTTTTTCAGTCCTTCCTATATTTTTTTTTCCTCTTTCTTTTTTTCAGTCCTTCCTATATTTTTTTTTCCTCTTTCTTTTTTTCAGTCCTTCCTATATTTTTTTTTCCTCTTTCTTTTTTTCAGTCCTTCCTATTTTTTTTTTACCTCTTTCTTTTTTTCAGTCCTTCCTATTTTTTTTTTCCTCTTTCTTTTTTTCGGTCCTTCCTATATTTTTTTTAATTCTCTGTTTTCGGTCTTTCCTATTTTTATACCTTTCTTTTTTTCGGTCTTTCCTATCTTTTTCCTCTTTCTTTTTTTCGGTCCTTCCTATTTTTTTTTTATTCACCTCTTTCTTTTTTTCGGTCTTTTTTATTTTTTCCCCCTCTTTCTTTTTTTTCGGTCTTTCCTATTTTTCCCCCTCTTTCTTTTTTTCGGTCCTTCCTATTTTTCCCCCTCTTTCTTTTTTTCGGTCCTTCCTATTTTTTTGCCTCTCTTTTTTCGGTCTTTCCTATTTTTTTTTATTCACCTCTTTCTTTTTTTCGGTCTTTTTTATTTTTCCCCCCTCTTTCTTTTTTTTCGGTCTTTCCTATTTTTCCCCCTCTTTCTTTTTTGCGGTCCTTCCTATTTTTTCCCCTCTTTCTTTTTTTCGGTCCTTCCTATTTTTTTGCCTCTCTTTTTTCGGTCTTTCCTATTTTTTTTTTTACCTCTTTCTTTTTTTCGGTCTTCCCTATTTTTTTTTTTTACCTCTCTTTTTCTCGGTCTTTCCTATTTTTTTTTTTTTTACCTTTCTTTTTTTCGGTCCTTCCCATTTTCTCTTCTTTCATTTCTTCTTAAACTAGCCTAGGTGCCCGGCGTTGCCTAGATGTTTGTAAGTGTGTCTTGAGAAAAAAAAAGTGGTAGTAGGCAGACAGGGTCGAACCCCTACTGCGAAGAAGGAAAAGAACGTGAAAAAAAAACGTGATGTCTTTGCTATTTCGTACATCGCCAAACCGGAATGAAGTAGTGTTAAATTAAGGCTAGACAATCGAAAAGAGGGGATGACTTTCGAAAATATCAGCGACAAAAACGACCCGTCCTTGTAGAAAAGTGCCCAACTAATGGTGAATGAATTAATGTTTTTGGACAATTTTTTGATATTTGTCGTCCGAAGGGTCGATCTTAAAAACAATACCAATCTTGTGAAGATCAGTCGTCTCTGTGGAAAGTTTTGGGCAGACATAGAAGCATACACACATACACACATACATAAATACATACATACATACATACATTTAAACAATCGAAAAGAGGGGAGGACTTTCGAAAATATCGGCAAAAAAGTGACCCCTCCTTGTGAAAAAGTGTCCAGTTGGAGGTGAAGAAATTTATGCTTTTAGCCAATTGAAAAAAATATCTGTTTTTTTTACATTTTCACACCGAACAAGGCACATTGACACATTGGTGTAGGGGCCTACTGTCAGGGACATGAGCTACTGGGATACTATGTAGGGAGTTGAGCAGCAAGAACTCGGTTCACGTAACACTTGAACTTCTGCATGTCAGTACAGTTGGGGAAGCAGAGATCCGCAAGGGAATTCCAAAGTCTAGCGGTTTTGGGGAATAAACTAATGGAGTAGAAAGCTCTCTTACATCTAGGGATCTCTACTGTGAAGGGGTGGGATTTAGCTGATTGTCGGGTTAGTTGAAGGTGTTTACGTCGTGGGGCACAAGTGCTTGCAGTTCGTCAGATCATTCAACATTAAAATACTTGTAGAACAGGCAGAGGGATGCAACGTTTCGTCGATGGGACAGAGGCTGAAGCTTAGATGACAGTTCAGGACCTATCAGATTAGCGACTCTCTTTTGAACCTTGTCTAGGAGCGAGAGACTAGTAGCAGATGCACCAGCCCAAATATGACAACAATACTCCATACATGGGCGAATGGTGGCCTTATAGAGGGACGGGCTACTTTCGGGCGTTAATAGTTCTCTAGCACGGTAGAGAGAGCCTACCTTCCTCGCAGTGGTCCTGGCAATGCTCTCAATGTAATTGTTCCATCTCATCGAACGTGCATATAAAATAACAACGCTGCTACTATACCGACTGGGCTATGACCGTCTGAGTGAAAGTAGGTGTTTTTTTATATTCAAAATAATTAAAGAAAGAACTTATTTGCGCATGCGTGTATGGCTAAATTGTCATGAAGGAACGATTTCTTGCTACCCCTTTCTGTAGAAAACTTCTCAGTTGAAGGTGAAGGAATTGATGTTTTCAGCAAATTTTTCGATAGTTGTCGTCCGAAGGGTGAGCTTCAAAATGATACCGATCTCGTGAAAATCCGTCGCCTCTGTGGAAGGTTTTTGTGAGGCATACATACATACATACATACATACGTACGTACGTACGTACGTACGTACATTTAAACAGACAGGTGAGATTTATATTATGGATGATCGCCCTTTATCAATTTTGGTTTCGATTTCGATCTTAGCTGGTGGAACTTAAATCATTTTTATTTACTTTTAAAATCATGACTATATATTAGGCACAATATAATATGAAGTAATTGATAGAGAATTGATACTAAATTTAAAAAAATTTAACAAAAATATACACACATACATAAATATATATAGAAAGAGGTTTGTGCTTACTATAAGCTTTTTACGGAAATATTACACAAGTATAAATCATGTAGAATATCTGCATGAATATAATTACACGTAATAGTTAACTAAAGATGATCATCTCATAAGAAAACCGAAAAAAAAAACTAATAGGGAATTAATTTATCTTTACCTGTGCCTAAACCTAAACGTAGATTCCATGAACAAAGCTTCTTTCTTAGAACTGCACGCCTGTTGAATTGTCTTCCGTTTTCCTGCTTTCCGGCTGACTACAATATGGTTGTGTTCAAGTCTAAGGTAAATAAGTTCTTGATTAGCCGTTCCATATAAGTTATCAAATTTACCAAATTTTCATTACTAATGATTACTATATTGTCCAATCTCTACTGTACACTCTTTAACCCTTATCCTTGAGTGGCCTCTTGGCCTTGATAATGTGGTGATGCCTATGTAAAAAAAAAATTGAAATGAATGCTTTAAAGAATATGCAAATTAGCTAGATCTTTTGCAGATGAATGCGATTCTACGACCCATATATAACAAAGTTGTATGTTCTTTTTAAATAAATAGAAAAAAGGGTTTTTAATATGAATATCAATACAACAAAAGACAAATTCATAGGTGTGTGTGTGTGTGTTCAATCCCGGGCAACATCGGGTCTCCCTGTAATATATATATATATATATATATATATATATATATATATATATATATATATATATATATATATATATATAGAATAAATGACAAAAAGTTATATTCCAAAATTCATGGTGTTGACCATCTTATAATTTATTCCTTTAAATCAGTTGACTTATACAATTCTTGACAGTATCTGTTTCGTAGCGCAAAATCAATCACTTAATTATTATATCAATCAGTGAATCTAGTATGCCCTTAACTCATAAGAAGAAATAGCAACAATCAATCCGTTAAAAGGAATTGAAATGTGATTTGACATTGTAAAAATCCGAAAATTGGAAGAGAAGTTTCAATTACCTTTATATTTTTCCATTACGCCATATTGAATCTGAATAGGAAGGGATATATATATATATATATATATATATATATATATATATATATATATATATATATATATAACTCCCTTCATTCGAAAATAATTCGTGCATAGAAAATTAGAATTAAATCGGTGATATTTTTGCACGCAACTTTAAAGTTTAATGAGACAGGATTTTTTAATATAAATACAACTTAATCTTATAATTCTATAATTGCAAGGGTTGTCACAAGCGAGAGCGCAATGGATCCAGCTGGCCATTTCTTCCGAATTAAAACAATGACATTTTCAGCAGGAAATCCACGCATCTAAACTGTTCTGCTTGAATCCATAACTTTGGTAACCATTGTTCCGGCAGGCCTGTTTCGATTATTGCGCTTAGCCTGTTCTTTTGTCACGAATAGCCAAATGCCAATCCTTCTATTAAAGTGACATCTATGATGTGGATCCCAACGGGGTCGAACCACAGCAGCAAGAAATGTAACCTTTGTAATGAAATGTTTACTTTGAGTAGTTCTTAAAGGGTCAGATTCGTCTTTCTCTAAATAAAAGTTCCTTGCAGTTTTCTTAATGCAAAACCATTTCTCATCAATATGAACGATATCGAACATTTCTTTGAAATTTACGCGATTAAAGTCCAAGAGCAAACGGCAAAACTCAACACGATTTTTCATAATTTTATTTATTGCGGACTATTATCCTCATCTTTTCTTAGTTGTTTCACGACGTTTCGGCCAACTATTCCTCTGGCCTTCGTCAGGTGGTAACCGCGACGGATAGGAACTCTGAATCTCCTGACTGCATTCACTGCAATTACTGACGAAGGCCAGAGGAATAGTTGGCCGAAACGTCGTGAAACAACTAAGAAAAGATGAGTATAATAGTCCGCAATAAATAAAAATTAATAAATAATACTCATCTCAATAATGAATTCCAATTCTCGTACGACTTTTCATGTTTTCCACTGTAGGGAAATGGTTTGGTAGCATTTGAAATGTCCCATAATTTTAAATGTCCCCTAATTTTAAATGTCCCATAATTTGAAATGTCCCATAATTTGAAATATCCCATAATTTGAAATGTCCCATAATTTGAAATGTCCCCTAATTTGAAATGTCCCATAATTTGAAATGTCCCCTAATTTGAAATATCCCATAATTTGAAATATCCCATAATTTGAAATGTCCCATAATTTGAAATGCCCCATAATTTGAAATGTCCCATAATTTGAAATGTCCCATAATTTCGCCATCTTTCGTTCTTGCAACTAACTTTGTCTTGAAAATTTCACATGTTTCAGTAGAAGAACTTAAAGTGCTCATTCTTCTTAAGGGAGTTTTGCTTAGTTTTCTTATTCTTCCAAGCTGTTGATTTTAATCTTTCTTCTTTTCGGCCACATCGGAATTTATGGCTCGAAACATCAACTGGCACCGGACGAAGTTTGTAATGCATTTCTTTTTTTTTTTTTTTTTTTTTTTTACAAAGGAGTCACCACTTATCAAGGCCCGGAGGCCATTCGAGGATAAGAATAAATGGGTGTATGTTAGTCAATTTATTTTTTTTACAAGGTAGTCACCACGTATCAAGGCCCGGAAGCCACTCGAGGATAAGGGTCATTGCGTGTACAGTACGTTAGTATTGGAGATTTGATAAAGTGTCTTACTTAAGGGGGCGGTTCATCAGGAATTTGTTTATGTTGGACTTGAAGACATCCAGGTTGTAGTCAGGTGGGAAACAGGCAAACGGAACAAAGTTCCACAGGCGTGCACTTCTTAGAAAGAAGCTTTGTTCATGGAATTTACGTTTTGGTTTGGCACAGATAAAGAGTGGAGAACATTTTTGACAGTGGTTTCAGCTATCGTGAAAGATTGGCGAGGGGGGGGCAGAGATTGGAGCTCAGACGAGCACTTGCCATGGAAGTAACGATAAAACAAAGACAGGCTCGTAACGTCTCTTCTGTGGGATAATATTGTAGTAATCGTTGGTAATGGAAATTTGGTAAATTAGATTATTTATCACACACACACACAAACAAACACACACACAAACACACACACACATACTCACACACAAACACACACACAAACACACACACATACTCACACACAAACACACACACAAACACACACACACATACTCACACACAAACACACACACACATACTCACACACAAACACACACACAAATACACACATACTCACACACAAACACACACACATACTCACACACAAACACACACACATACTCACACACAAATACATACACAAACACACACACATACTCACACACAAACACACACACACATACTCACACACAAACACACACACAAACGCACACACAAACACACACATACTCACACACACACAAACACACACACACACATACACACACACAAACAAACACACACACAAACACACACACATACACACACACATAGACACACACTAACACACACACAAACACACACACACACACATACACACACACACAAACACACACACACACACACATACACACACTCAGACAATGAACATACTGACCTACACATTTCTACTACTTATGACTATGTACTAACTCAACTTGCTACCCACATACACACATACTAACAAGAATAAGGTAAACCAACACACACGCAGCACCAAATATTCACCTACGCATATCTTTTTAGTTATTTTTTTTTTTTACAAAGGGGCCAGCACTTATCAAGGTCCGGGGGCCACTCAAGGATAAGGGATAATGAATGAATGGGATATTATAGTAATCGTTAGTAGTGGAAATTTGGTAAATTGGATTGCTTAAGGGGAACGGCTCATCAAGAACTTGTTTACATTAGACTTGAAGACGACCATATTGTAGTCAGTTGGAAATCAGAGAAACGGAAGAGATTTCGACAGGCGTGCAGTTCTAAGAAAAAAAGCTTTGTTCATGGAATCTATGTTTAGGTTTAGGCACAGATGAAAAAAGTGGGGGGGGGGAATTATTGATAGTGGTTTCAACTAGACGAGTATTTTTCGTGAAAGTCAGGCCAAGGGGGGGGTGTAGATTGGAACTCAGACGAGCACTTGCCATAAAAATAATGATAAAGCAGAGGCAGGCTCGTAACGTCTTTTGTGGGAAAGAGGTGGCAAGAAAGAGAAAAGAACATCCCCCACTAGGCTAGGAAGTCTATTTTGAACTCTGTCAAGACAGGATAAATGTTTCTAGCAGCTCCTGCCCAGACGTGGCACCAGTACTCCATCCTTGAATGTACTTGGCTTTTGTACAGGTAGAGAATTGCATCAGCAGTGAGATAGCTACTGGAGTGGTAAAATGATCCCACCATTTTTCCAGCAGCCTTGGCAACGGACCAAATTTTCCCTACGGTATTTCATTCCAACTCCGAATGTTGCTGCAATATCGTTTTAAAATACCCTTATTGCGCAGCTCTAGTAGGATTTATCTTCGTTTAGAATCTGTTAACTCTTTCTGGTCACTATTTTTACATTCCACGCTACCATCATCGATTATTTCCCATGGTCACGTGCAACAGCGCCCGGACGCGCGTATGCAAATGCGTACGATGTGCAACATGACGTCACCGGTAAGGAAAAAGAAAAATATAAAAATGGATAAAGAGCCACGTTAGAGAACGCAGTCAGGTTAGAGAGGTGGGTGACGTCACTTGCCGTAACGAGAAGTCACGCTTGACGGGAGAATGAGGTTATAAATGTCGTTGTTAGTCAAAAAAAAAAAGAGTGGACGCGCTTAAACAAATGCCAAGCCGTGATCGAAGAAAAAGGCTATGGAAAAGATATGTGCACAGAACGTCGATCACGTTCGAGAGAACGTTCGAGAGCATGTTTCAAACGCCGTTCGATAGGACATAGGTGAGAGATAAGGAGCACGATCACCTTATAGACGTGGGTGACGTCACGATCGTAAAGAGAAGTCACACATGGCGGGAGAATGAGAACTAAAATGTAGTTGTTACAAATAAAAATAGTCAAGTTATTACTTGTCCTTTGTTCCTTGCGACGTACTCTGCATACAACGTGTTGGGTCCCGTGTTTCAACGTATACAACGTTACACACGTAGTCACTGCGATTAGTTCAAATAATCATGAACGTGTACATTCACTAGTAACATATGTAAATTATATTCATCGATTACATTTTGTTTGAAAACAGTCACGTTGTTGTCGAGCACACTCTAAACCGACGGTTTCTGGGGCTCCCTGGGTGGGGCTGAGGGACTCCAAAAGCCCTTTCTTAAAGAGGACCAAATGCTTTATATGGAAAAATTAAATTACTGCAGACATTTAATTATTAATCTTTTTTACTGGAAAGAGACTATGATACATAACTACGTGTGTAAAGAGTTTCAGGGTGGTTCATAAAAAGTAAATAAAAAATAAATTAACAAAAAATATGCATTTTTTGTTTTTGATTAATCGAAAACAAAAATCCCCTTAAGTAAACACTTCATCAAATCTCCACACTAACGTAATGTACTTGCAATAACCCTTATCCCTGAGTGGCTTCCGGGCCTTGATAAGTGGTGATCACTGTGTAAAAAAAAAAAAAACTGTAAAAATCTTAGTGAGTGTTAAAAATATGTAATGAACACACACACACACACACACACACTTTCACACACACACACACAAATATGTATATATATATATATATATATATATATATATATATATATATATATATATATAAGAGCGTATTTATATTTTGTGTACAGAAAGTTGTTAGATGAGACAAATCATTGGTACCGTCGGTTTCAAGCCCGATAATAAGGACCGTTTAAGGTATCCTTATCAAGCTCTCTTCAGCCAATATTCGTCTCGACGACTAATGATTTGTCTCATCTAACAACTATCTATACACAATATGTGTGTGTGTGTGTGTGTGTGTGTGTGTGTGTGTGTGTGTGTGTGTGTGTGTGTGTGTTACGGTACAAAACTTATAAATCGCTTTAAATAAGGTCGGGAAGATTCTCGGGCCCCTTTCATCAACAAGCTCATCAGGAGTCAATCGTTGAATTTCTATCAAGTGTAAAACAAATGTCACGCAAGAGCGAAGACTTAACTGTCAGTGTGCTGCTGTTTATGTATGTCAACCCCGTTTAAATTTGCAGACAAGAATAAACCAACATGTTCCAACAAGCATCAGACTAGGAAAGCCTCGTGACCCCTCGTTCACCTTGGAATCTGCTATTGATGAGCACCTCGCTGAAAATCCAGTGTGTGCCAATGCATATAAAATGGAATGGTTTAGGATTTTATACCGGGCTAACTCTTCGAATCACCTGAGGAAGCTGGAGTCAGTCTCTATCCTCTCACGCAGACCCTCTCTCTGTCGACAGAAGGAATTCGTAAAATCTTTGGACTTATTTGGGGATATATTTTGAATTTTAACTTCCTCACACATCCCATTTTGTACATATATTTTATACAAATGTACATATTCTACAACGTATAATTTACGCATAATTTTTTTTTTACTCGTAATCCCATTCGCCCTTCATTTAATTTATATATATATATATATATTCATTTCATTCATTCGTTATTCGTTATATATATATATATATACTAGCAGAAGAATATATATATATATATATATATATATATAATAAATTCCACAGCCAAACAACGTCGCAGCCCACAAGAGCCATGACAGTCAAAGAACCGGAAGTCCAAGACTCGAGTTTCGCCCTCATTTGGGCTCGTCAGTTAGACACATCCGAACTCAGGATTCGAAACCCGAGCCTCTTGCATGCAAGGCAAGCACTCTACCAACTGAGCAAACGCCCTGCACACAAGAATTTCAATTAACCAACACAGATCAAGCAAACCACGCCGAAATCCGACTGTGAAATGAACCTACTACGTCTCAACAAGGGACGCGGTCATCCAACCAGCTAATAACCCCAAGCTGATGTCTCACTAGTAGGAGTTTTAACTCGAAAGGACGATGCCATCCAGCAATACTAACCAAGCGAGCAACTTATGATAGGATTTTTCAGAATGTGAGAGAATGTATATAATAAATTCCACAGCCAAACAACGTCGCAGCCCACAAGAGCCATGACAGTCAAAGAACCGGAAGTCCAAGACTCGAGTTTCGCCCTCATTTGGGCTCGTCAGTTAGACACATCCGAACTCAGGATTCGAAACCCGAGCCTCTTGCATTAAATTATTTCAAGTGAAGAGCATTAAAAACTATTTCAAAACAAAAAAAAAACATGAACTGAACTTTTATTGACTATAGTAACATCTATTTCTTGTATATTTATTTTTTTCGGGTAGTCGTTTGTTGGCTTTTCTGCTAAACACTCTTACTAAATAATATCGACAAAATATCGAAAAACAAAGAAACAAAAACAGTTTGGAAAATAATGAAGCTTTACTTACTTTAGTAAAATGATCCGAAACAGCAAAATGGGATATTAAAAAATTAAACACGTAATTACTTTAGTTTTTTAAAGCAAAGAATCGATGTAAATATGAATAAGAAAATGGCGCCCTTTTCCAGCAGAACAGCTTCGTTTCATTTTTACAGTATTGAACGGTGTAGTATTGCGCCGTCAGATTCAGGGTTGTACTATTGTAATGTAAAGAACACGCAGAAAGGGTGGTAATCAACTGAATTCCTTCTAGTACACTGACAAAAAAGCTTAAACAGATATATAAATAAAATAAAAAGGTTATGTAAATGTTTTTTTTAAAAAGACACATAATCACGTGAGCAGGATTTTTTCCTTCTTTTGACACGATAACAACTAACGTTCTTATTTTTTATTATTTATCTATTTATCTATTTTCGAAAGAGTGCCACGTGCAAGTGGAGAAGGGATAAAACAGAGTTATGCAAAATTTGTGTTGAGAATTGTCTAAAGTTCCGACTTGGGGGGGGGCTTTCACTTTAATAAGAGCGTGAATTTTTTAGGTGAATTTATTCGACACAATATGATTCAATTCAAAAAAATAAATAAAAGCTAACGTGAATTAAGATTAAAGTTAAGGTTTTATTGCGAATCCTCACCCCTTTTAAAAAACCTTGTTAAACTTTGTGACATATTTACATTCTATGGAGGCAAGGCGCGAACGAACACCCAATAATTTTATTATACCATATTTCTTCAAACTGAAACATAATTATCAAAGTACACTTACGCAGATAGATATGAAAAGTCTTTGTTAAAGTTTGTGCTATATTTCCATGGAGTACAGGCGCGAACGCAGACCCCACAATTTTATTATACCATCCCTATTTAAGTTGAAACATACTTATCAAAATATTCGTATGTACATCTATATCAAAAACACCTGTAAACTTTTTTTTTTTTCATTTTTTATTTTCATACTTTGGGGGCCAGGCGCGAACGCAGACCCCACAATTTTTATGAACCACCGTTCTGCCAGATCAAGCATACCCATTCCTGATCCTCGATACATCTTCTATCATTATATGTAATCAGTTTTTTTTAAATAGTCAACCATATAGGAGCTTATCCATGACCAAACACAAACGCACACACACACACACACACACACACACGTTCAGCTTTATATATATATATATATACTAGCGGGGGTACCCGGCGTTGCCCGAGTGTTTGTTTCCGGGACGGGGGGGGGAGTTTTAAAAAATGTTATGGTAGGTAAGTAGGAAGGATCAAACCCGGAGTCATGAGTAAAAGTAGGAAAATAAAGTGTGAAAAAAAAAAAAAACATCTGCAACGTTAACAGTTCGGCCACCAAGAAAAGTCCATTCCAGTTGTTTAGGAAAAAAAAAAAAACGACTACGGTAGGTCGGCGCGAACGTGAAAATATAATGTGAATTGTCCAGCACGCTAACCACTACGCCACAGAGCACTGCAGCTTAGTTTAGTGATTTTAAATAACGAAGCCAAACCGGTGTTCTCTTCTCAACTGTTCCTTGTGAACGATCCCCAAACGGTGTTAAGTGGTGGCAGGAGGAGGAGGAATTTATTAGAGAGAAAATATGTTACCACTTCCATTGATCTTAACCGATTTTGGCCGTGACTTCTCAGCAGAAAAAGTATAGAAATCTAAGATTATCGAGGAATTTGAGAAATAATAAGCCTATAACACACCTCAGATATTGTTCTGCCGTTTGTGCATATTATATTTGCATGAAATATCTTGATTTTTAATCCTATTAATGTCAAAATCAGACGGGAAAAATGAGTTCATTTTATTCATATATATATATATATATATATATATATATATATATATATATATATATATTACCTAGCTGGCCGACCGGCATTTATTGGCCGGAGAATACTCATAAATATTATATTTTAATTAGTGCAGATTTCTTATTTATTATGAACTGAAATACCGTATGCATTAACGTAACGTTAAATTTCTTTAAAAAATGAAGTAAAAAAAAACGTAAAAAAAACTGAGACATGTGCATGCGAGAATTACTTTTGCTAAACAGCTCACTTCTTGTAAGTAAAAACAAGAAATACTCGAGATAAGATCGGAAAAAAAAACTAAAGACAGTAAGTCAAGTACGATAACCATTAGGCCCGCTTGACACGGTCTTTAAAAGCGTTTTCAAACCTAGTTATTCTTAACGTAATGTGAACGATTCGCGCATGCGCAACCGTGAAACAGTTGACAAACAGATAAAAATCAAGTACCAATTTTTAAACTTTGACCCCCTAAGCGATGAATGAAAATTCCTTAAAACGCTTTCCACATCTCGGAATACCTTATATACCAAATTACAAGTCTGTAGATAAAAAAAATCGTCAAGAATATAGGTTGAGAAGTTTCCTCA
>NC_136522.1:71629468-71631968 GCF_053919585.1 Euprymna scolopes
GGTTTGGTTCTTTCAAGGATTTATCATTAAAAGAGTGTGTATAGAATTTCTACACGCAAACACTCTTTTAATAATAAATTAAACAAAAAATATGATAGTATAGTTTGTTTTAGTTCTTCATATTTCTTGTTTAGTTTTTCTTCTTTATCAGTAATATTTTCATCTTCTTTTGATTTATACGCAGGCAATTTGATGGGAGAGTCTGATTGAAATAATTTTATTTCAATCAGACGACACTTCGACGTTCGACGTGAAAAGGTCGATATTGGAAAGTCAATGATATTGATTACAAATCAGATCGGTTAATTAGGAAATTGAAGTCGCGTCTATTTCTTTCCGGCTAACTACGAATCGTGAACTTAATGTTGACTGCAGAATTAAAAACTGAGGAGTGTCTGTCAATTCTGAGCTACAGGAATCGATTATTTAGTAAATGTGGATTGATTAAACTTGGGATATATATATATATATATATATATATATATATATATATATATATATATATATATATATATTGAAACAGATAGCAACATAGAAGCCGATTGATTGTGTGTGTGTATGAATTAAAAAGTAGAGGGAGGTGTGCCTCTGAGAGAAAAGCGTATATTTAAAGGAGTTAGGGTTAGTATATTTAAAGGAGTGCAGCCACTAACAATTATGTTTTATGTTTTACACCACTTTAATGTTTAGTATGTTCCGTTTATCATATTATTGCGGATATACCAAATTTCAAGTTTGTAGATAAAAAATTAGTGGAGTATATAGGTTGAGAAGTGTCCTAACATACACATGCAGCCACTAACAATTATTTTTAAGTTTTACACTAATTCATTGTTTAGTGTTTTCCGTTTTTCATATTTGTTTTATAATTTTTAAAAGAGCGTTGTATACTTACTTAGGCTCCTATGTGGTTGACTATTTTAAAAAACTGATTACATATAATAATAGAAGATGTATGGAGACACAGGAATGGGTATGTTTGATCTGGCAGAACGGTGGTTCATTAAAATTGTGGGGTCTGCGTTCGCGTCTGGTCCACAAAATATGGAAATAAAAAATTTAAAAATGAAAAAAAAAAAACGTTTACAAGTGTTTTTGATATAGATGTACATAATAATACTTTGATAAGTATGTTTTAACTTAAATAAGGATGGTATAATAAAATTGTGGGGTCTGCGTTCGCGCCTGGCCTCCATAGAATGGAAATAGACACAAACTTTAATAAAGACTTTTCATATCTATCTGCGTAAGTATACTTTGATAATTATGTTTCAGTTTGAAGAAATATGGTATAATAAAATTATAGGGTGTTCGTTCGTGCCTGACCTCCATAGAATGGAAATATGTTACAAAGTTTAACAAGATTTTTTTAATATAGATCCACAGAATATTGTGATAAGTGTTTCAGTGTGAACAGATATGGTATAATAAATTATGGGGTTTATCTATTTTATTTTTACTTTCATCATATTTTGATTTGGTTTTGATACCCCCGAATTCGAAGCTATCTCTTTACAACCCTTCCTTTTCATAACTATCATACTTTCATAAATCAGAGTCCATTTTCTGTAGGCTGTTTTTGAACCCAGTCAAGGACGGGTACTTATGCTAGTATATATATATATATATATATATATATATATATATATATATATATATATATATATGTATATATATATATATATATATATATATATATATGTATATATATATATATATATATATGTATATATATATATATATATATATATATATATATATATATATATATGTATGTATATATGTATATATTAGGCACCGCCAAAAGTGGGGGGGGGGGCAGGTCAGTACTTTTTGACGGACCGTCTTTTTAAAAATCTACTAAAAATCAGGTAATTATCCGATCAATACGAAATTTTCAGCGATTATTAGGAGAAGAATGAACTTTATAACAGTGTACTTATTTTTCATAAACGATATTTATATATATATATTTTTTTGCTTACAACCCCCCTCCTTGTTTTGAAGTGGGAACAAATATGCTTAAAATAATCATCTGAAACTGAACAAAACATATTGTGTTGTTGTAAGGGACAGAATTATAGATTAAAAAAAAAATTGTTTGCATACCTTATTTTGATGTCTGAATATCAGAACTTCGATTGTGTTTAATTATCCCGCTTTTGAGTTTTGAAGTGTGAAATTCGGTGAATATGTTAAGTAAAATAATTAATTTAAGTTAAGCAAAACAAAAAAAAATTTTTTTATATTTATACGAAAAAAGCCATTTTAAAATTTTTGATAAATAAATTAACAATTTTTTTTTAGCGAGCCGAATAATGCATGACCATTATTAAACAGAGCATGCTTTGAATAATCGATACAAAAAAAAAATTCGATAAATATTGTGCCCTTTGTGTTAAAAATAGTATCATTTTTTTCGATCTCGTTTGAAAACGTTTGCCGCCTTTCGACTACGGTGGACCAAACGCGCTGAAATAATTTTTTTTTATTCTGCTTT
>NC_136522.1:71636968-71659468 GCF_053919585.1 Euprymna scolopes
TATATGTATATATACATACATATATATATATATATATATATATATATATATATATATATATATATATATATATATATATATATATATATATATGTGTGTAAATAAGGGGGTGGTCACCAACAATGTGTATTTTTTAACATTATTTTATTATTCTGTGTCTTAGTTTTTCATTGAAACTTATGTTAAGATCATTGTAATAATGTTTTTAAATCATTGAAATCGTTTTTAACGTGTTTCAGACGTTCTGTGAAGCGTCTTCTTCAGAAATTATTTAAAATGCTTAGAATATATTCAAGGTGTGTTGGAGATGTAAAAAGGGCATTTTCGTAGTTCATTTGAAATGTTTTAAAGAGATGGAAACGTGTAAATGAATCTACTTTTCATTGGAATGTTCAATTTTTATTACTGTTTTATTGGTCTGTGGTCACTCCTGTCTCATGTTTCTCTCTCTCACTCTCTTTCTGCTTGTGTTTTTTTCTTTCTTTTTTTTTAGGGTAGGATGTGTCTGTGTGTTTTCTTTTATTGGTTTGAAGAATGTGTACTGTTTTATAGTATTATGAAGTTATTTGCTTCCCTAGGTAGGTAACTGTGATCCAAGGTCGTTACTAATGTGTGTGTGATAGGAGGGGGGACCAGCTCCTCTGAAATAAGGGTAGGGGTGTTTTCATTCAATTTTGATATTTAAATTTTGGATTCTTAGATGTTGGTATTGTGATTTTTCGTTTCAGTCTTAGACCTTCGGGTATTCTTAATATCATGTTTGTTTAGATAAAGAGATGTATTTATAAATATATATAGCGGATTTTTTTATGTTTCTATTTATTTGTCTCCCCATGTGGGTATGGCCAGACCCAGGATCGGTTCCTAGTGTGGGGAAGATCTCGTTCTCCAGAGGGGAGGGGCCACTTGGAGGGGTATAGGTATGGGAGGGGGGTGATAGAAGGGATGATAGTTATCTCAGTCATGAGAGATTTCTCCTCCACTGACTCCACTTCAGACCCATAGTAACAGGACCATCATGCCCAACAAGCAGACTTAACAACCTAATAGATCATGGGGAGACAAATAAATAGAAACATTAAAAAATTCCCCATATATATTTATAAATACACCTCTTTATCTAAACAAACATAATATAAAAATCCCCGAACAGTCTAAGACTGAAACGAAAAATCACAATACTAAAATCTAAGAATCCAAAAATTAAATATCAAAAATGAATGAAAACACCCCTACCATTATTTCAGAGAAGCTGCCCCCCTCCCCACACATACACATTAGTAACGATCTTGGATCACAGTTACCTTCCTAGGGAAGCAAATAACTAAATAATACTATAAAACAGTACACACATTCTTCAAACCAATAAAAGAAAACACACACACATCGTACCTAAAGGGGAAAAACACAAGCAGAAAGAGAGAGTGAGAGAGAGAAACATAAGACAGGAGTGACCAATAAAACAGTAATAAAAATTGAACATTTCAATGAAAAGTAGATTCCAACACATCTTGAATATATTCTAAGCATTTTAAATAATTTCTGAAGAGGACGCTTCACAGAACGTCTGAAACGCGTTGAAAACGATTTCAATGATTTAAAAACATAATTACAATGATCTAAACATAATTTTCAAAGTAAAAAAAAAAGACACGGAATAATAAAATAATGTTAAAAAATACACATTGTATGTGACCACTCCCTTATTTAAATATACATCTTTCTCTCGTTGGAATTTCTTAATCCATTTTATATATATATATATATATATATATATATATATATATATATATATATATATATGTATATATATAATATATATATATGTGTATGTGTGTGTGCGCCCACACACACACATACACACACACATATATATATATATATTATTCTGCGCACAGAAAGTTGTTAGATAAGAAACATAGATATACATACATGCGTACATGAATACACACATGCATACATGAATACATACATGCATACATAAATACATACATGCATACATAAATATATACATGCATACATGAATGCATACATGCATACATAAATACATACATGCATACATAAATACACACATGCATACATCAATACATACATGCATACATAAATACATACATGCATATATAAATACATACATGCATGCATAAATACACACATGCATACATAAATACACACATGCATACATAAATACACACTTGCATACATAAATACACACATGCATACATAAATACACACATGCATACATAAATACATACATGCATACATAAATACACACATGCATACATAAATACACACATGCATACATAAATACACACATGCATACATAAATACACACTTGCATACATAAATACACACATGCATACATAAATACATACATGTATACATAAATACATACATGCATACATAAATACACACATGCATACATAAATACACACATGCATACATAAATACACACATGCATACATAAATACATACATGCATACATAAATACATACATAAATACATACATGCATACATACATGCATACATAAATACATACATGCATACATAAATACAAACATGCATACATGAATATATACATGCATACATGAATACATACATGCATACATAAATACATACATGCATACATAAATACGCACATGCATACATAAATACATACATGCATACATAAATACACACACGCATACATAAATACACACATGCATACATAAATACACACATGCATACATACATACACACTTGCATACATAAATACACACATGCATATATACATGCATACATACGTGCATACATAAATACATACATGCATACATACATGCATATATGCATACATACATGCATACATAAATACACACATGCATACATAAATACACACATGCATGCATACATGCATACATAAATACACACTTGCATACATAAATACATACATGCATACATAAATACACACATGCATACATATATGCATACATAAATACATACATTCATACATAAATACATACATGCATCAATACACACGTGCATACATAAATACACACATGCATACATAAATACATACATTCATACATAAATACATACATGCATACATAAATACATACATGCATACATAAATACATACATGCATACATAAATACATAAATGCATACATAAATACACACATGCATACATAAATACATACATGCATACATATATGCATACATAAATACATACATGCATACATTAATACACACATGCATACATAAATACACACATGCATACATACATGCATACATAAATACATACATGCATACATAAATACATACATG
The DNA here is from genome assembly GCF_053919585.1 of Euprymna scolopes. NCBI lineage: Eukaryota > Metazoa > Mollusca > Cephalopoda > Sepiida > Sepiolidae > Euprymna > Euprymna scolopes. The sequence continues at coordinate 71,640,268 of NC_136522.1, forward strand.
CATACATAATTACACACATGCATACATAAATACATATATGCATACATAAATACATACATGCATACATAAATACACACATGCATACATAAATACACACATGCATACATACATGCATACATAAATACACACTTGCATACATAAATACATACATGCATACATAAATACACACATGCATACATATATGCATACATAAATACATACATGCATACATAAATACATACATGCATCAATACACATATGCAGACATAAATACGCACATGCATACATACATGCATGCATAAATACACACATGCATACATAGATACACACATACATAAATACACACATGCATACATACTTGCATACATAAATACACACATGCATATATAGATACACACATACATAAATACACACATGCATACATAAATATAGGCATGCATACATAAATACATACATGCATAAATTAAAACAGACAGGTCAGATTTATATTATAGATGCCGACAAAAACACAACGACTCGCTTAGTTGTGAAACTTTATTTTCTTGAATAAATAAAAAAAAAATACTTTTTAATCAAATTACGTGATTTTTAGAATATCCATCTTCGTTCCATGACATATCATACGGACTTTTCCGAATTTTCTTTAATTTTAATTTCCGCCATTTTATGTGCCAATCTGAATAAGCACAAAAAACATTTATTTAATAATTTTGAGTGCTAGATAATTTTCATGACATTCCGAGATATTCTAACGTTTTAGAGCAATTAACAAAAATTTGTTCTTTCTGAGAGATAAATTCTGTGTGTATATATTAAATTAACAGAGGCGAATGTAGTTTGCTTAAAGCATTGTATAGTATGTATTCAAATGTAATATGTAAAATGCAGTACAATGCAGACGTAACGGAAAGACACAAACTGAAGCAGATGAAGAATTTTATTAATACAAATTACAAATACATGTGTATATACTTATATATTTCATATACACATTTTATTTATATTTTTACCGTGATTGCATGTGTCAGCTGGTCTGATGGAATATCCGTGTTCTATAATATTTCGAGAACGATCTCTTCATCAGATATGTGTTTGACTTTAGTTCAAACGCGCTTCTGTAAACAGTAACAGTCTCGCAGCATCAGACCAGCTGACACAGATAACCACAGTACAAATATAAAGAAAATGTGTGTATGAAATATGTAAATATATACACATGTTCGGATGCAGACACACACATAATATACATATATATGTATATCATTTTCCGCTAAAGTCGAAACCAAAGCGACTTTGAACTTAGCCTTTTTTTTTTATTCAATTTTCACCCCAAACAAGGCACAGTGCTACTTTAAAGCAGGGGGCTACTATCAGGGATTTAATTAGCAGGGTCATTATGAAGGGAGATGAGTAGAAAGACGTTTGTTAACATTACACTTGAACTTCTGCATATCAGTGCAGTTGGGAAAGCAGAATCCCGGAAGAGAGTTCTAAAGACCCGCAGTTCTGGGGAAGAAACTATTGGAGTAAAAGGCTTTCTTGCACATAGGGGTCTCTACTGTAAAGGGATGAGACTTAGTAGCATGTCGGGTTTGTCGGGGGTAGTTACGTCGGGGAGGTACAAGTGTTTGCAGTTCGTCAGAGCATTCACCATTAAAGGTTAATTGTTTTTTGTTGTTTTTTTTGCATTTTTTTAATTTTGACCTCTTAGCAGCTATTTGTACAAGCTAAAAACAAATCGGAAGTATGCTACAGGTCCAAATACTCTATATATCAAGTTTCAAATCTGTAGACCAAATATTCAGAGGGGAGTTTAGAAGATACATTTCGAACACACCCACCAACAAGATCACTGATACAAACACACACACGCATACACTGCCGGCAAAAAGGAAGTCTGCAGTTATAAGTTTTTTAAAAACTGAAAATTTAAGCTAAATTTAATATAACTGTTTAAACAAACTATACCTCATTTGATTCGCGTTTTATTCCTCTATAATTATACCTGTTCATATTTGCCTTTTAATTGAAATATTCTAGTTTTCACGTCCATTTAAAAAGATAACTTCAAATTGAGGAGGCAAGCAATCAATACGCTTATAACCAGCTTAAATTATCGCCACTAAATCAGTTTAAAATATCCACCAACAGGCAACAAAGCATCTCTAATCATAATTGTTGTTGTTCCAGGTTATACAACCTAACATTTAGTCCATATGCCACGACTTTCTCTAAGCGATCGTAAGGAGCTCATTAATCTCCACCTTTCTCGGCTGCAGATTGAAATGTGATGAGAAAACGGTACGAAAGACTGTGCAAAAGCACCAAAACACCGGCAGTGTTCGTGATGCCCCTAAATTTAGTCGTAATAGAGTTACTTTTAACAGAGAAGACAATGCTATCGCAGCCTCAGAAACAGATTTGAAACGGCTCCCTAAATCCAACAATGGTGCAATCTTGTTAAAAAGTGCTCTCTTTCTACTGTCAAGAACAGATTAAAGGAATTTAATTTGCGAGGATATGTTGCAAGACGCAAACCAATGATTTCTGTAAAGAACAGAAAGCGCCGTCTGAACTTCGTCGGATGCAATGAAGATCATGACCCTTCATATTGGTCAAAAGTTCTTTTTAGCGACGAAAGCAAGTTCAATAGGCTAGGCAGTGATGGTAGGCAGAACGTCCGTCAGAGGAAAGACGAAGAATTTAATCCTAGGTGCTCAGTTTCAACGCTGCAAGGTGATTGAGGTTCAGTTTCGGTGTGGGGCATTATTAGTACCAATGGTCCAGGACCTACAGTTCGCTTGCAAGGTTAAATTAATACGACCAAGTACATTAATATATTGACTGAGCATTTTCTACCCTACTTTAGTCGGAATTTGGATGAAAATCTCATCTTCATGCAGAATAATGCTCCCATTCACACAGCTGTCAAGAGGTTCCTGGAAGAGCATGATATTCCGTGTTTGGATAGACCTGCACAATATCCAGACCTCAATTCTATCGAAAACGTATGGCAACAGCTACGCAATGATAAAATTTAAAATTTGGAAGAACTGTGGACAAAAATGAAAGAAAAGTGGGATGCCCTTTCCCCGGAGTATTGCTGCAGTCTTATTCAAGGAATTCCCAAAAGATTGCAGGCTGTCAAATGGCAGAAGGACTATGCTACTAAATATTTACTAGTTCATTGTGTTCCTGTTATATTTCTGTTGCATTAATGTCCTAAATTTACATTTAAATAACAATTTTCCATTGTGCGGATTTTCATTTTGCCTCCTCAATTTGAAGTTTTGTTTTTTTTCAAATTGACGTGAACAATATATAGAATATTTCAATTAAAAGTCAAATATTAACAGGTAAAATTATAGAAGAATAAAAGTCCAATCAAATGAGGTACAGTTTGTTTAAGCCGTTACGTTGAATTTAGCTTCAATTTGCAGTTTTTGAAAAAATTACAAGTGTGAACTTTCTTTTTGCCGTCTGTGTGTGTATATATATATATATATATATATATATATATATATATATATATATATATATATATACATATATATATATTTATATTTATATATATTTATATATATATATATATATTTATATATATATATATTTATATATATATATATTTATATATATATATATTTATATATATATATATTTATATATATATATATTTATATATATATATATATTTATATATATATATTTATATATATATATTTATATATATATATTTATATATTTATATATATATATTTATATATATATATATATTTATATATATATATATATTTATATATATATATTTATTTATTTATATATATATATATATATTTATATATATATGTATATATATATATATATAGAGAGAGAGAGAGAAAGAGAGAGACATGGATAGATATAGATATATAAATATTTCCGTGTACTAGAACGTTTTCATGTTAAATTCTATGCAATTATACAAAATGTAGAAACTATGCATAAATAGAATTCAGCGCAATAGTGAGATGAAACTAATCGTCTTAATAAGAAACCGTACAAACGAATAAGGGATTAATTAACGCTTGTTTTTTTTACAAAGGAATATGCAAATGAATTAAGTTCCATGTAGTCGCTCGCCTATCCATGACTGAGTATATTAAGAAGTTTAATCTAATAATTTTTAAATAGAAAAACGTTGTCTTTTAATATCAATATAAGAGCAAATGAAAAACTCAACTTTATAGGTATAATATATATATATATATATATATATATATATATATATATATATATATATATATATATATATATATAGTAGTAAGTTATGAAAAATATATATGGCAATTAAGCTACACAGAATCTTCCGTGTTTTATTTTCGTAAGAATTCGTCAGGCTTATGCGAAAAGTTGTGGTCATCGCGTGGTTACATATATATATATAGATGCTAAACTTCTGACTGATCAACAATATGGATTTAGACAAGCCCGTTCTACAGCAGACATCCTAACTGTAATCTCTGAACGTATATACCATTCACTGGACAAAGCGGGGGAGGGCAGAGCGACAGCTCTAGATATATCTAAGGCTTTTGACAGGGTATGGCTTGATGGTCTCCTCGGGAAAATTAGATCATACGGTATCACTGGTAGAATACTAAACATAATTAAATCCTTCTTAGATAAGAGAAAAAATCCAGGTTGTCCTCGACGGTCGTACATCTAAACAATATGATATAAATGCGGGAGTGCCCCAGGGTTCTATCCTTGGACCTTTATTGTTCCTGATATTCATAAATAACCTCCCCGACAAAATTTCCTCTGAGATGGGTATATATGCTGATGACATTACACTCTATGGCAAGCACGACAGGAAGACGAATGAACACATTTCTAAAGAAATGGCAGAAACACTAGAGAAAGACTTCCAATCTGTAGTGGAATGGGGACAAAAATGATTGGTCACTTTCAATGCCGCCAAGACTAAACTAGTTTCATTCAATAATTACAAGAAACCCTCTCTACCACCTATAGCAATGGCCAACGACTCTTTATCTGAGAGTACATCTTTTAAACTCCTTGGCCTAACGTTCACAGGAAACATGAGTTGGAACAATTACATTGAAGGCATTGCCAGGGCCGCTGCAAGAAAGGTGGGCTCTCTCTACCGTGCTAGACAACTACTAACACCCGAAAGTATCCTGTACCTCTATAAGGCCACCATTCGCCCATGTATGGAGTATTGCTGTCACATTTGGGCTGGTGCATCTGCTACTAGTCTCTCGCTCCTTGACAATGTTTAAAAGAGAGTCGCAAACCTGATAGGCCCTGAACTGACATCTAAGCTTCAGCCTCTGTCCCATCGACGAAACGTTGCATCCCTCTGCCTTTTCTACAAGTATTTTAGTGGTGAATGCTCTGACGAACTGCAAGCACTTGTGCCCCCACGACGTGAGCACCCTCGACAAACCCGACAGGCTGCTAAATCCCACCCCTACACTGTAGAGATCTCTAGATGTAAAAGATCTTTCTACTCCAATAGTTTCTTCCCCAGAACCGCTAGACTTTGGAATTCCATTCCAGGTCCCTGCTTCCCTAACAGTACTGACGTACAGAAGTTCAAGTGTAACGTGAACCGACATCTTGCTGCCCAAATCCCTACATAGTACCCCAGTAGATGTTGCCCCTGATAGTAGCCCCCTACACCAAAGTGGCAATTTGCCTTGTTTGGGGTGAAAATGTAATAAATATATATATATATATATATATATATATATATATATACGCACATGCTACTGAGTTGACTAACAAAAAAGTCAATTGCATGTGCGTATATATAACCACAACTTTTTGCATAAGTCTGACGAATTCTCACGAGAATTAAACGCGGAATATTTTGTGTAACTTAATTGCCATATATATTTTAATAACTTACTGCCTAGTTCTACCTGTGTATTGAGCACTGTTGAAGTAAATACTGAAAATTTTTACGCATAAAACTATATCCTCGTATATTAGTTTATGTGATTAAATAAAGTAACCATATATATATATAAATTCCACAGCCAAACAACATCGCAGCCCACAAAGAACCGGAAGTCCAAGACTCGAGTTTCGCCCTTATTTGGGCTCATCAGTGAGACACATCCGAACTCGGGATTCGAAACCCGAGCCTCTTGCATGCAAGGCAAGCACTCTACCAACTGAGCAAACGCCCTGCACACAAGAATTTCTATTAACTAACACATATCAAGCAAACCGCGCCGAAATCCGACTGTGAAATGAACCTACTTCGTCTCAACAAGGGACGCGGTCATCCAACCAGCTAATAACCCCAAGTCAATGTCTCATAAGTAGGAGTTTTAACTCGAAAGGAATATATATATATATATATATATATATATATATATATATATATATATATATATATATATATATATATATATATATATATATATATATATATTATAAATAAATGTGTGCGTGTTCTCATTACCATCTCTGTCTGTTTCTGCTTCTCTTCGTTTTCATGGCAGGTGCTCAATTGAACATCCGCCTTTGCCTCCCCATCCTCCCTATAAACATTCCCATCGGACACCCGTCTACCTACAGCCACTCCCTATAATTATTCTTACTCTCTATCTGTACCTTGAAACAAAACAAAGATTCCATGGGCAAATATTGTTCCCTAAAGCTGCCCGTCTGCAGAACACAAAACCATGGAGATGCTTCCCAGCTGAATATAACATAGCCGTTTTCAAGTCCAATGTAAACAAGTTCCTATTGAGTCGCCTCTAACTAATCAAATCCTACCACTATTAATGATCATCGCGATGTTGGCTCAGCGGCCACCGGCAATCATCAATTCTTATCCTCGAGTAGCTTTTGGGCCTTGATAAGTGGCCTATAAAAGAAACTTTGTGTGTGTGAGTTCTTTCCCTATGGACTCAAAAATGTTTGTGAGATGATTCTTTAGCAGAGATGCTGACTGCACTGTCTTTTCTGATGTCACGTTTCCTCTTGTGTTCTTCATTGCGCGCAGATTCAGCAATGGTAGCCTCTTTTTGAGTATTTTTATTTTACATGGAGTTCACCACTTATCAAGGCCCAATGGCCACTCGGGGATAAGGGTTATTGTGTGTACAGTAATCAATGGGATAGTGTAGTAATAGTATTGGAGAATTGATAAAGTGTTATTACTTAAGGGGGCGGTTCATCAGGAATTTGTTTGTGTTGGACTTGAAGACATCCAGGTTGAAGTCGAAAGGGAAACAGGCAAGCGGAACAGAGTTCCACAGGCGTGCAGTTCTGAGAAAGAAGCTTTGTTCATGTAATCTACGTTTTGATTTAAGCACAGATAAGGAGTGGGGGAAATTATTGACGGTGGTTTCAGCTAGTCGGGTGTTTTTTGAAAAAGATTGGCGAGGGGGGACCAGAGAATGGAGCTCAGACGAGCACTTGCCATGGAAATAACGATAAAACAAAGACAGGCTCGCTACGTCTCTTCTGTGGGAAAGAGGTTGCAGGGAAGAGAAAAGGGCATCCCCCACCAAGCCACGAGTATATGTACCGTTGGTTGAGTTATTCGTTGGAATTTCGCGTTTAAATTTGAAAAATGCGTAGATTGAATGGACGCGTAGGGATAAATTCTTTTTTTTTTTTGTATTGTATTTTTTTTTGTGTATTTTTGTGTGGTTTCATTTTAATCCTATATAGATAAACACATACACACACACATTCTCTCTCTCTCTCTCTCTCTCTCTATATATATATATATATATATATATATAAACTGTAGCACATAGGACCTTACTTATAAGTGCAGAGTCTACAAAACCATCGTCCTGCCAGCCCTGCTGTACTCAGCAGAGACCTACACTCTGTACAGAGAACACGTAAGGAGACTGGAAGCCGTCCAACAGAGACACCTGAGAAGGATCATGAAGATCAAATAAAGTGACTACATACCAACATACCAAACACAGAAGTTCTCAGGAGAGCAAACCTAGTGTGGAAGCTACCCTTGCTACTATGCAACTACGATGGACCGGGCACATTACTAGAATGGAAGAAAACCGAATTCTAAAGATGATCTTCTAAGGGAACTGGAAAATGGAACCCGCAAGGTAGGAGGTCAGAAGCTTTACTACAAAGACGTAACAAAGCGGCACCTGAAGGCAATGAACTTCAATATCGAGAGTTGGGAGGAACAAGCCAAAGAAAGGAGTGGTTGGCGGAACAGTCTCCACGAAGGAAAGAAAGAAATAGAGAGATTGGAGAAGCTTTAGAGCTGAGACACTATAGACGACACAACCCTGGCGCCCACATATGCAGTGCCTGTGACCGGATGCTTCACACAGAAAGAGGGCTATGCCAACACCGAAGGATAAAGCACTGAGGCTCCGACTAGTCATCGTCAAGACTGACGGACTGCATCATTAGCAGTGTCAGAAATTTCGTGAAAATAGTGAATAATTCCACCCCATCTTTCCAAGCTTATAACTCCTCGAAAAATGTAATTCAAGCCCTAATTTTTTTTTTCAATTAAAGGAGTAAGGACCAAGGTTTCATTAAAAAAAAAAAAAAAAAGACAAAAAGAAAAAATGTGTTCTTATAAAATAAGGTTTTAAACTTCGGACTTTACAGGTAAATTTCTAAAAAACTGATTTTTTTTTTTTTGTTTTAAATTTGAATATATTATTTATTGACCTTTTCTCTTCAATTTGTGATATATAAACCTATTAAACATAAATTAATTATTTACTTTTTAATAGACATTTCAAAATGGGGGGGGCGTGAAAATGGGGGGGGCGTGAAAATGGGGGGGCGTGAATTTAAAAAAAACGTTTGTCTAAAATATTATATTCGGTTTATTGGAAAGAACATAAAATTTCACATTGACCCTGAAAATATCGTAAAAATAGAATCAATAGAAAAATTTTGATAGATTTTTAAAATTTAAAAATTTAAAAATATTGAGTTTAAAAATTGAAAAATATTGAGTTCGGAAAATTCATTACTGTTTTAAAAAAAAAATAAAAATATTTTTATTACTTTTAAAACAACTGTAATAGTTTATTTTGGAAGTATAATCCATAAAGAAAATAAATAACCCACTTTTAACAGAGAAATTACGAGATTTTTATATTGTATTCGCAGTTTCGTGTTAGGGGTGTCAAAAATTCCTACAAAAATTCTGATACTGCTACTGCATCATGATATATATATATATATATATATATATATATATATATATATATATATGTGTGTGTGTGTGTGTGTGTGTGTGTGTGTGTGTGTGTGTGTGTGTGTGTGTATAGAAAAGACAGATCAGTCAGGACCTCTGCTACAGAATCATTTCACAACAATATATGTGTGTGTGTGTGTTGTTTGTGCGTGTGTGTGTCGAATTTTTACAGGCAATATAAAACAAAAGTCTGTTGTCATTCCAATTAATTTCCAATTAACTTTCATGTCGCTTCAGTTATTTTCGTCTTGAAGTTCGAAAAATAAAGGCGCGTGGATGAAGAGGAGCTGGTGTTGATGAGAGAGGGGAGGGCGTGACGTGGGCGTCTCCGGCGGGGTTGGGGGACTGTAAAGTAAGGTGTGGTCTGTGCCTGGGGGTTTCAGTGCAACAACATTTAATTTTCTTTCATCTTTTCCATACGTTTCCAATTTTCTCTGTAAGAGGTTATGCCTTCTGGTTGGTCTGTCAAATTTCAGTTTGAGATAAAAAAAAAAAATTCTTTCGTCTGTTATATTTAAGTTGGAAATAGCATTTTTGTAGGTCTGTCACGCTAAAGTCTTAAATACTATTTTCCTCAACTTGCCACGCTTAAGACTACGCGTAATTTTGTTCTAACATTTACGTTAGTCTGTCATGTTTAAGTATGTACGGCATAGTCACGTTGACACACTGGTTTCCGTTAGATAACCGAAGTTAAGCAACATTAAATATGGCCAGTACTAAAATGGGTGACCATTTGGGAATTACAGGTACTGTATGTGCTCTCCGCTTATCTTGGCATTGTTTCCAGTCATCCTGGACTTCTCCTTGCCACTAGACTCAAGGAGTGCCTATTCAGGAGAGGTGTGGTTCGAGATTGCGCAACCTTTGCCTTACAATTTCACGCGCAGTTCCTCTTACAGGGGGCATCCATTGTTTTTCGAGACTAAGTGGAGGCATCGTATATTTAAGTTTTATATAGCATTTTTGTTGGTCTGTCACGCTAAAATTTTAAACGGAAGAGTCATCGCTGAACGTTCAGATGGAAGGGATTCTTATTTATACGTCCGAGTATCTCTGTCGAGGCTCTGTCTGTCTTTATTCACGGTTTGAAATTTGCGTTGGTCTGTCATAATTCCATTTGAAAGAGCAGGTCCTTTAGTCTGTCACAATTAAATTTTACATTAATTTCTTGTTATTTCTTCAAGTTAGGGTTATATATTTCGGTGTATATTCTGTATAATGTGTTTATATATGTACGCGTACACATACATGTGACTATTTTCTGTTTGGCGTAATATATTTAATTGTCTCGAAGATGTTGAGTGTATATTTGAAGTGTATATGTGATCGTCTAGTGATGAGTGTATAAACAGGGCATACATTTACAATAATACAAAATGCAGAGTTCTATTAGCGGTAACATCGACAAATAGGGAAACATACCTTGTTCAACATGGTCGACTTTGATTTGTCAGATTCTTGGAATAGCTGCAAATGAAGATTCATATGACTCAAAGTCTTCGTTATGTTTGTAGCAGCTTTATTTACCGATGTTTCCTCATTGTAAAGCTGCACGTTGGTCTTAGATTTTTACTATCGACACTTTTCGACAGTCTCCCCTGCTCGGGTCCATTTCGATCAGTCGACCGTCTCTCTCTCTCTCTCTCTCTCTCTCTCTCTCTCTCTCTCTCTCTCTCTCTCTCTCTCTCTCTCTCTCTGACTACTGACTGTCGGCTCTCAACTCTCTCAGCGTGTCTCTCAAACTATCTCATTAAACTGCAAGACGGTGTAATTTTCTACATTATGCTAAAGGTCGCGTTTCTCTCAGCTTCAAAAACTCGCAGACGATTTTTTTCATGTTACCTTGTACGATATTTCCCGTCTGACTCTAAACTCTAAACTAACTCAGCTATTACCAAGCTCTCTCATTACGCCACGTGACCAAAGAAACAAATCGGATGATCTACTTGTCACGTATACTTGTTTTATCTAGCTAACATTCGTGTTTGTATTAGTTATAAAAACAAATATTCCTTTTGTATTTTAACATAAATAGTTTTAGCATAAAATATACCTTTCACCTTGATAGCATTCTTTCCGTTTCTATTTTTACAAATATCAATAAAGATCAATAATAATAATCGTTCAGTCCGAACCAACTACGTAAGAATTCAACGTAACATATTCGTAGGCTTGTCACCTTTAAACACGCGCACTTGTTAAACGAAGACAACATTATAAACAGAGAAGAACAAAGAAGCAGCACTATTGGATTTCCAGATTCAAACATATGCACCTAAAGAGGATCGGAGGTTACATCGGCCGAAACTTTATTAATATACTAACTAATATGAGAATAGTTGTTAGAATCCTATAATAAATTTTTGTACTGTCTGTCTGTCTGTGTGTGTGACACGGTTTGTCTAAGCCTACAGGCAACCCACCCAGGCAAGTTAGGAACCGAAATGAAGCTTATGGCCCAGCGGATGATTTAGTGATATTTATCTCCATGTTTGGTGTATGGAAATGCAAAAAAAATAAATGCAAAAACATAACGATTTACTATACAACGTTTTATTTACTGGATATTTTTCCCGTATTCACCGGAAGCTATTACCTCCCTTAGTAAGTTCGATTCACTGTGTGTGTGTGATGCGGTTTATCTCAGCCTAAAGGCAACCTACCCAGGCAAGTAAGGTATCGAAATGAAGCTTATGACCCAACGTTTTATTTACTAGATATTTTTCCGGTACAAGTTTGCTCAGCTGGGCAAAATTGGGTTCTTGTAATCTAACATTCCGTGTTGAACTTTGATGTTGCATTTTATCGATTTGGTCTACGTTTGAACTTGACTAATTTTTTGGTTTGTCATAAGTTTGATTCGCACTTTTTTTTAAGTCTGTAAATTGGACAGGTTATTCGTTGGTCTGTCTAGTAGGGCAGGTTATTCGTTGGTCTGTCTAGTAGGGCAGGTTATCTCAATATTCCATAAGAATCTTTCACTTAGTGGTAAAAGCACCAAAATTGGCAGAAATGACGTTCAGAACATACATTTTAAGAAAAGAACGTTAGCCATCAGAAAATTCAAGATGGTTGCCAGTTTTCAAGATGGCTGCAGAAGCAAACGTGGCAAATTTTAATTTTGGTGCTTGTATCACCAAGTGAAAGATTGTTTCAGTAATCTGCCCCACTAGTCAGAGTTTAAGTTTAAACAGTATTTTGATCGAAAACGCGTAGATTAGATGGACGTATGTTTAAACGTTCCGTTTTAATTTTTATATTTTTTATCTTATTTATTTATTTAGTTAGTTAGTTAGTTAATCTTTTTTTTTTCCTGTTTTGTTTTTAGTTGAATCCATCTAGTTTAGATGCGTTTTCCTTCTCCTTCATGCCCCTTCTCTCTCTCTCTCTCTCTCTCTCTCTCTCTCTCTCTCTCTCTCTCTCTCTCTCTTTCTCTCTCTCTCTCTCTCTTTCTCTCTTTCTCTCTCTTTCTCCCTCTCCCTCCCTCTCTCTCTCTCTCTCTTTCTTTCTTTCTCTCCTTCAATTAATTGGCTTTTTCATCATAATTAATTGGTGAACTTCGATTGTTTACCTCAAGTGTCCGGCCTGGAAACAATCTTCGATTGGTTTTTTTCTGGGAATGGCATTTTTAATAATGAAAAAAAAAATCATCGCAAATTCACCATGGTCTTTTGTCCAATACTAATACAGGGAAACGTATAAACCCAAAATCCCTCAGCTAGACTTTGGAATCCCCTCCCGAGTCCCTGCTTCCCTAGCTGCTATAGCATGCAAAACTTCAAGTATAATGTGAACAGACATCTCGTTGCCTAACTCCCTGCATACTATCCCTGCAACATTTTTTAACTTGAGAGTCACCACTTGTCAAGGCCCAAAGGCCACTCGAGGATAAGTGTTACTGAATGTCAGATGGTAATGTAGTAATTGTTAATGGCGTAAATTGGGTAGAATTTGATTATTTATGGGAGCGGCTTAACAAGAACTTGTTTACATTGGAATTGAAAACTATCATGTTGTATTCAACTGGGAAGCAACACAGCGGAACAGTGTTCCACATGCTGTCAGTTCTAGGAAAGAAGCTTTGTTCATGGGATCTGCGTTTAGATTTAGGCACAGATAGAGAGTGGGGAAAATCGCATATAGTGGTTGTAGCTAGTCGAGTGTTTGGTGTGAAAGTTTGGCAAGGGTCCCATTTAGTGCATATTACGATAACTTTAATCCGTAAACAGAATCGTTTCCAAGAAAAGGTTGACGTAAAGTTGGGCAGGGGCAGAGATCCAAATGATGACGTCACGTTTTTAAGTTCGTCTCTAGCGGGATGCTATGCGAACGAGACTGAGTTGCGATTAAGATAACTAGTGTGAATTTTGACAATGGTCACATTTATTACTTGTCAGGATAATCTACCTACAAACAGAATCGGGTGGCGAAAGTTGAGGCAGAGGAATGGGCAGAGGTCAAACGCAGTAGACAAAACAAACTCGAACGATGACGGATCATGTCACGTTTTCGAGCGAGAGAAAACTAAGGTTTTCAGTTAGTTATCTCCGGTAAACTATGTGAACGAGACACGGTCAATAATGTAGAATAATCTAAGACAAATATTACTTTGACGTCTGTCCGTCTGAATCACTCAGTTTTTTAAGTTAGAAAATTAAGATATAAACAAACGAGACGCAGCACACTGATATCTGAAAATATAAAAAGCTAACCATATATCTTTATTGTCGGTGATGGTGTTGAATGGTTATTATGCACACGCGGGAATTCGACAAGTTGACTCTTCTCTGGGACCCAAATCGTCAATCAATCCTGATATCAATAACCATTTAACCATTTGTAACCACTTGAAATCCCGTCTTAGTAAACATTGTTAGTGAATTTCACTGAATTGACCTGATTTTGGTTTGACTTGCTTATGCTTTTTGCCGAAAATAGCCTTTCAAGCATCCAGCATTTAACTTATCTTTTTTGACAATTAATCATGTTTGTTGTTTCTCCATATCTGGCATTACACATGAATTCAGGTTTATATTTTTTTTATTTAAATGACCTTTTGGTACATTTGATAATTATTTTATGTTGTTTCTTGTATATCGTCGTCAGGTGAACGTCTTTGTAAAATGATTTTTCGGCGTACACGATCTGTATATTAAACAGATGTATTATTTACGATCAGCGCTCTAGTATCTCCTCTAGTAAATCCGACAAACAGCAAAATCCCACCTCTACACTGTAGAGATCCCTAGATGCCGTAAAGCCTTCTATTCAAATAGCTTCTTCCATCAGACTTTGGAATACTTTCCCTGACTGTTCTGAGATGCAGAAGTTCAAGTGTAATGTGAACAGACATCTCGTAGCCTCTTACGACTTAGTGACACAATTGGGGCAATGACTGTATCCTGTTTTAGCATTAAATAACTCAAAAAGGTTGATATGACGTAAAACATACTACAGGGTGGAACGATAAATTTGTCGCCCTAAAGAAAACAACACTACAGCTTTATTTTAAAACTTTTATTGAAAAAATCAATTCAGATAACTTGATTATGTAATAGAGCTGACATCTAGTCAATGTAACCGCCTTCAGCCTCAATCATCACGGATCCGGAACTGGGAAACTGCCTTTTCCACAAGCGCCGGCGGAAGCTCGGCGAATACACGGCGGATGGCGGTGATCAGGCTGCCTTTGGTACTTTGGGAGGTCATGTTGGTGATGTTCTCGACATATGACCAAACGAAGTAGTTCAGCGGGTACAGGTCGGGGAGGGGGTGACCAGTGAGAGAAGGGTACAAACTCATAGCACTCCTTCTGAAGCCAAGCCTGGGTTTTTTGGACGTGGTCCGGCGCCGAGTTTTGCTGCCACACCCAGGGTCTGCCAGCGGCTACCTGATTGAACCAGGGGGTCACTACACTCTTCAGCACATCCAGGTACACTTTCGTGTTTACTTTCAAGCCGACTTAGAAGATATGACGTGGCATGGTGTGGTCCTCACTTGAAACCACACCAAAGACCATAATCATGGCCGGAAACTTTGTTTTCATCACCCTGGGTACGTCCCTGTTATTCGTGGCAGTACAGCGAAGCATTTTGAGGATGCTGGCAATGGTCCTGTTTTTCTAACTTGGATCATTAA
This sequence comes from Euprymna scolopes, assembly GCF_053919585.1. Classification (NCBI taxonomy): domain Eukaryota; kingdom Metazoa; phylum Mollusca; class Cephalopoda; order Sepiida; family Sepiolidae; genus Euprymna; species Euprymna scolopes. The sequence continues at coordinate 71,655,614 of NC_136522.1, forward strand.
TGAGCATTCCCGATCTCGCTCGTAAAAAATTGTGTCACTTTCAGACATGATAGAAGGCTCCTAATTATTTTGAGATTTCTACACAACTGGCCCACAAGTAGATGGTCTGCAACAAAAAAAAAAGGAAACCAGTTTTCATCAAACGGAAATGGAATCATGTCTTTTGTAGGGTGACAATTTTATTGTACCACCCTGTAAATCAACTGTAGTAGGCCTTCATCAATAATCAATCCGTTTTAACATAAGGGTTGGTACGCCGTAAAATAAGCCAATCTAATTGAGGGTTCCCTTCAGTCTTGTCAGACTATGGATACCCACTGAAGGGGGCCTGCCCGTGAAATTATCGTGGCAAGAGTTGAGCAATACCCAACTACGCCTCTTCTAAGTCAGCACTGTTTTTAATTCCAGTTGCTGGACGATTGGAAGCAATGCCGAGATAAGCGGAGAGCACATACAGCGCTTAACGTTCCCAAATGGTTACCCATCTGGTACTGGCTGGTCTCATCGTTGCTTAACTTCGGTGATCATGCGAGATCCGGTGTGTCAACGTGATTGTGCCGTTACGGTAGACATTGCATAACATGACTAATTTTTTTTATTTTATTTTTATGTTTTTAGCGTTTTTTGTTTTCTTTTTAATCAGTTGTTTCCGTGTATTTCCTTCTCTTTTGTGTGTTCCTCGTCCTTCGCTTAATGGGTTTCTTTTCTTCTTCGTAATTAATTGGTAAACTTCGATTGTTTGCGTTAAGTGATTGGCCTCGAAAAATATTCTGGATGGATCGCTTGAGAGGATGACATTCTCGACAGAAATGGGAAGAACGCAAGAAGAAGAAGAAGAAAATGTCTTCAAGTGCCAAATACAAAAATGTGTCCAGTTTTTGCTTTTTTTGTTTGGTTTTTGTTTGTTTGTTTTGTTTTTTGTTTTTTGTTTTTTTTGTTTGTTTTTTTTTTGTTAGTATTTTTTTTATTGCATTTTACAAATTTTTAATGTTATATAATCACACATCGAAGCCATGTCTGGCACAAGGATAACATAATGCGGAACAAATTAGCATATATATATTATTTAATTGGGATTCATTATTGGGATGAGTATTATTTATTAATTTTATTTATTGCGGACTATTATCCTCATCTTTCTTAGGTGTTGTTTCACGACAATTTTGTCCAACTATTCCTCAGTTAGGAGATTCGGAGTTCCTATCCCGTCGCAGTTAATGCCTGACGAAGACCAGAGGAATAGGTGGCCGAAACGTCGTGAAACAACAACTGATAAAGATAAGGATAATAGTCTGCAGTAAATAAACTAATTAATAATATTCATCTCAAGATCAGTTAATGAATAAACGTGGATTTATAAGACCAAAAATCCAACCTTGATCGCCTTTCGGGGTTCGTGGCGCAGTGGATAGAGACGTTGAATCTCTACAGTTCCAGGTGAGAATTGTCTGAAAATAGTGGTTTCAATAGAGGCTTACTTGGCCAAAACCTGGTAAGACGACAAGAACTATGGATGTCAGGAATAGTTGGCCGAAACGTCGTGAAACAACAACTGAGAAATATAAGGATGATAGTCTGCAATAAAGAAGTTAAATTAGCATATATTAAACAGCTTTTATGTAACAACATCAATAGCAACTTTACGTGTTGGTGAGATGGCACTGTTGAAATGAAACCAATTCGATATTCCGTTATTCCTAGAATACTATCAGGTAGACGCAAGTTAAAGTCAGAGATCGTTTGTTATTTAGTCTAAAGATCTAGTGTACTGTGTAATACGATTTAAAAATTAAATAATAAACGCTGGCTTTAAATAATTATACATATTAAGGAAGTAACACGGTGATGTGTGGAGAGTCAGAGTATTAAATGGATAGAGAGTAAAACTGTTTGCTACCTTTTTTACGACATTACTTGCATATTTGAGAGAAGCTGTGTGTTCGAAAAAGATGGAATAATTTCTAAACGAGGATGCAATGTACGCCTACTTTCCTGAAGCGCGCTTTATGTATACAGTGAATGTGGAAGAGTTGTTTAAGAAGTGTTTGATTGTTTTCCTATTAAAACTGTAGACGCATGAGAAAATCGATATTATTTTATCATATTCATTGTATTATTATTTTCTTTAGATATGTATTCTCTATTGTAACATTTCAATAACAAATAAAAGCCTTTATACACATGAGTTGCCCTTTATGTGTTTTCAAAAGAGGACGTTCGCTGAGTTTTCACCAGCTTTGAATGCTACAATATTGCTTGCGGTTTCGATTCCAGCTGATGGCACCCAAATACTTTTTTTTTTTTTACTTTTGATGGTTGGTTGTTTTTGTTTTACGGCATATCAACCCTTTTCAGGTCATTTAATGCCGAATCCAGTGATTCGTAAAAAAATATTTTTAATAGAATATATTTGGGGTTTTTTTCAAGTCGGTTTCTATTTAACCCATAGTTGAGACTCTAACAGGTACTACCACTCTGGATCAGAGTGGACCGAGGAGCAATGGCAATTAAGGGGTGGCTCCACACTCCCCAAAGCCCGCAAACTGGGGCCTCACCATCGGATATAGTTTAAGGTCATATCGTTTTACTTTTGAAATCACGACTCTATATTCTTTGGCCTTCGGGACAAGATCTGTTCCGGCAGATACTGCAAGCTATGACTAGCAAAGACCAGATGTGGGGGCAACCCCACATGCCTGACCTTTAACCAGCTCCCATTTCCCACCTCTCGGGAGCTGGTCCCCTTTTTCCCTTCCCCCTCCCTTCACTCCTCACATTAAAAATTGGCCTTGTGCCTAATTTGCTCGGTGGGGGAGCAAATAAATACCATCTGTTCTTCAGATGCTGCACTTCCATTTCTTGTTCTCTGTCAGAGGAGGAGAAATACTTCACGACTGAGACAATTTTTATTTTTGTTCCTTTTCTCCACATTAAAAAACGACCCTGGTGTCGAACTCTGTCCCGTGGGGGAGGGGGGCATTGTAAATAGGAACCCTAGCGATAAATAAGGGAAGTCCGATTTAGTAAGCGGAACATTTTTAGATCAATGCCAAGTTTTTTTTATCGGACACCGAGTCGCCTATTCTTCAGCATCGCCTTTAGCGGCGTTTGTGGGGGGGGGGGTTTACTATTTGGGGTCATATTTACAGGGAACGATGTAACACCGCTTTGAACCGACTTTTTTGAAAAGGTTCATGTGATGTGCTGTCGTCGGCGAATCTCAAAATAGTCGAAGTTGATTTGATCGTAAATTAGTAAATATGATCAACGCGCTAGGATCAATGGATATGATTTTTTTTTTATTAAAGGATAACGTTTGATGAGGTCGGGCTATTTCAAATTTGAACGCAGCTTCTGCGTCGTCTAAAAATGCCTGTCCGGCGCCTATGACCAAAAAGTCGTTGTCTGATATGTATTTTAATCAACGAACGCGGCGGCCGAAGCGGAAATGTATTCTTTTCTGAAATCGAAGCCCACAGTAATCGTCTAAACCTCCCCCCCCCCACATACACACGATATATATATATATATATATATATATATATATATATATATATATATATATATATATATATATATACACAAAATATACACGAACACAATATATATATGTGTATATATAGTTACATGCACAAAATACGCACACAGACTATATATATACACATACGCACAAAATACACAAACGCACACACGTACACATGAAAAATATATACATACACAATATATATACAGTAGAACCCCGGGATACGGCATTAAAAATTTTTAACAAATACAATACAGTATCTAATGCACATGTATATGATAAAAAAATATAATCAATAACACCGTAAGGCGGGGCAAATACCGTAACGAGGA
>NC_136522.1:71664468-71716968 GCF_053919585.1 Euprymna scolopes
CAATGGTTTTATGTCCAATTTGAAACAATTAAATCAATGGTTTTATGACCAATTCGAAACAATTCAATCAATGGTTTTATGACCAATTCGAAACAATTCGATCAATGGTTTTATGACCAATTCGAAACAATTCGATCAATGGTTTTATGACCAATTCGAAACAATTCGATCAATGGTTTTATGACCAATTCGAAACAATTCGATCAATGATCTTCTTGACACGATTTTTTAAATACTAGACTACTATCCGTGATCCGTTGGGTCGGTATATGTTAAGGTTATCTATGGAATAGTGAGTATATTACTTATGGCGAAAATATGCGCGCTTGCGAGTACAACGATGGACACCACTTTAAACATAAAAATATCATTGCTTGATATCCGGAAACTACTTATTTGCGGAAATTTTAAATACGATAGTCGTCTTCAGCATTACCTTTAGATGTCGCCATTTTAATGGAAAATGTTAAGGTGGGAACCAAGTAAAAATTTACCAAAACTTTTCTTTTTATATTTGCTTTTTAAAAAAAGCTACATTATATATAGTGCTGATCATTCGAACCTTAAAATTTGTCTGACGTCACTTCCGCCGAATCGCTATGTAAATAAAGAAGTGCGACTCTTAACGAAAGCACTTATCACAAGTCAACGGCTTTGTTTTTTCTATTTGATAAATGTTTTGCGTTTATTTCTCAAATTGTAGCATGGAAAAAAACAGAATTTAAAAAGTTTTAAACTGTTAAAAAAAAATGAAAATGAAAGAAAGTTTGAGTTTTTTTTTAATTGAAAGAATCGGAGCAAAATCTTTTGTCGGATTTCCTGAAGAATCTCGGATTGGATTCGAATTATTGTTTCTTTTAAATAAAAAAATTCATCGTTTGAAAACGATTCCAACTTGCAATGAAAGGTTATAACATTAAACAAAGTTTTAAAAGGTAAATCTTTAGTTAGTCCTCCGTGGCAGGGTTTACCTAATGCTTTGAACTTTGCTTTTTTTTTTTTCAACTGCTTGATAACGATCCTAACTTGCAATGAAGAATACAAATAAAATTCGTAAAATGCCAATGAAAAAAAAAAGAGAAAAAGGAATTTAGTTTTGTTTTTATTTGTGTATTTTAAACTCAAAAAAATTGTCGATTAAAAAAAGCTTTCATGGTGTGTTTTCATGTAATACGCATGCGCATAATTTTTCAAGCCGGATGGACGATTTAAACGCCCAAGCAAGCTGATCTGAGTTTTATAATTAAATATAGGGTGTCCCAATAAAATGTATACACTTTTTAAATTATCTTAACTTGTTGCATGAATACACTATACCACGTTTCCAAAAGATGTTTAGAAACAAGGAATGGCAATTCCAGCAGGACGGAGCTCTTCCCCACTATCATCATGACGTAAAAGCATATCTTGATAGTCACCTGCGAGACAGATAGTTAGGATGAAGAGGAAGTATCGAGTACTGTCCATGTTCACAAGATTTGACCGTCTCCCCTGGGATTTTTCTCTTTTTGGGGGCGGGTGGGCGGATGGAGGGGGCATGTTAAACACAGGGTTCACACCACAAAACGAGCTACAGTGAATGAGTTGAAAGCAACCATTGAAAGAAGATGTGTCAACATACATATTGAACTGATTAAGAACGTTTTTGATTCAATCAGTGAGCGTTGATAGGTGTTCATGGACCACAATGGCCAACAATTTAAACACTTTCAATAATGACGCCTCTCTTTCTTATAATAAACTAGCAGGGCTACCCGGCGTTGCTCGGGACCGTATAAACAATGCAAAAACAAAAGCAGATATTGAACATATGTTTTATTCTTAGGGGAGAGGAATCTTTCATCTCAAGTTTTAGCGTTACAAACAAACATTTGTCTTTTATATATATAGATAATGACAGGTTTTTTGGGGGCCCCCCTCGAAGATAACTGATCAGTTGACCAACTTCTAGTGGTCCGTTTGACGTGAAATTTCGATATTTGTCATCCGGGTGATGGGGCTTCGATATGATACCAAATTTGTCAAGTTTGGTTCCGTCTTTCAAAAGTTTTAGCGTTACAAACAAACATACATACACACAGACGTTTGGCTTTTATATATATAGACTAGCAGGGCTACCCGGCGTTGCTCGGGACCGTATAAACAATGAAAAAACAAAAGCAGATATTGAACATATGTCTTATTCTTAGGGGAGAGGAATCTTTCATCTCAAGTTTTAGCGTTACAAACAAACATTTGTCTTTTATATATATAGATAATGACAGGTTTTTTGGGGCCCCCCTCGAAGATAACTGATCAGTTGACCAACTTCTAGTGGTCCGTTTGACGTGAAATTTCGATATTTGTCATCCGGGCGATGGAGCTTCGATATGATACCAAATTTGTCAAGTTTGGTTCCGTCTTTCAAAAGTTTTAGCGTTACAAACAAACAAACATACATACACACAGACGTTTGGCTTTTATATATATAGATGTTGGTTTTATGGTCATTTAAATAGTATACATTTTAATGATACACCCTGTAGATAATTATAAGACTTGTCTCAAATAACTATTAGATTTAAATTCATCATTAAAAATTACATCTCAAACAGGTATTATTTGGATTACTGTTTTCATGTTAGATGTTATTTTCACAACGTTTCGGCCGATGTAACATCCGACCATCTTATATTGCGTCTTGTCGAATTCTGGAATCTTTGTGCCTCTTATATTTCTGCTCTGCTTCAAAGACTGACGACATACTGATATACAAAAATATAACACAACATCTTTATTATTTCGAACTGAACTCATTGTTTCGTCCACTTTGAAGATTTAATCTTCAATCCGACGACACTAAGAATACAATTACGTATTATCTAAGAGTTTTACCAGGTTTTGGCTGATAGAACGAGAAAAATCTACCCTGTGTGTTAAATAATGGGTTCCGTTCGATATTCTGTTGAGTCCCGAGTTCTTGAACACTTGAAGAAGGTCGGAGGTTACATTCGTTGTGCAATAAAGCGGTGCCCTCTCTTAGCAACAAGGCTCGTAGCCGTAGGATAGCTGACTAGCGAAAATGTTATCAGCAGCAAGTGTGCACGCGCTGACGTCACGGGAAGTAGAGAGAGAGAGAAAAAAATGGATAGTATGTGATCGAGCAGTAAAACCAAAGTGCGTGTTGAGTAAGATTGGCGTGTGATGTCTAGGGTGAGAAAGCGCTGGTTATGACCACAGTCACACTTAATATGACAGAGCGTTGTAAAACACGTGTATGCGAAAAAACATTTAGATGATGATGAAATTCGTTATTGCTGAAAACCCCACGTATAAATGCATTTCATGTGCAAAAAAAGAAAAATCCCGTGTCGGATTTTTCTTTCTTTTTTGTTTGTTCCTTTGCGACAGTACCAGACAACATGTGGGTTCGAGTGCGTGAAATGTAACGACACGGTTCGAGTGTAATGGTCAGGTTATAGGCCGAAACTTTGTGAGAATAACATCTAGGATGAAAACAGCAGTCAGATTAATCCAAATGCATACGATTAATCCTCATCTCAAAAATAATAAACACATCTTTTTTTCTTTTTTTCTTTTTTTTTTACTTTCAGAAGCTGAACGAAAGATATGAGAAACCTATCCAAAGAAAACAAAAAACTACGACAAATAATATTACCTGGCCTATTTCTCCATTGAATAAACGGACATTGACGAAATTTCCCGATCACCAACGAAATATTTCGCAGACGACATCTTAGAAAAGATTTTCAGAGATTTTTCTTTCTTTTTTATTTGTTTCTTTCTTTTTATTTCTAGTTTTGCGATTTTGATTTCTGCCGATTTTATTTGAATTAAGATAAAAGTTAAAAAAAGTTCAGTCATCTTGAAAGAGAAAAAGAAAAGACAGTAAAGAGCAGGTCCGATTCAACATGGCGGACGTAACGACGTAGAGGATCTTTTTCTTTTTATTTTTTTAGCTTTTGTTTTTGTTATTAAGAGAGAGTCAAGCTCTGATTGGCTGGACGACGAGAGAAAGGGGAGATTACTCTGTTGTGTTCTTTCACTGATGGAAGTGATACACATGCACTTGACGTAATGTGTCCAAGTCGAGGCGAGCTAGTCCTGTTTGCAGTGTTCATCAATATATGTAAGTTGGTTTTCTTTTGCTTTCTTCCTTCCTTTTCTCTCTTCTTTCTTTCTTTTTATTTCTTCTTTTCTTTTCTGCTTTCGCTTTCCTTTTTGCCCCCCCCCTCTCCAAACTAGGCATATTTTCACTTAGAACGTTAAGGCTACTATTTGAGAGTGTCTAACAAAATGACTGTGGGCATTTCACATTAAATTTAAACTTCTGCATGTTAGTACAGTCGGCTTAATATTCACGGCCAATGTGAACTGGAACAAATACATTGACGACATTGCCAAGGCTGCTGCAAAGAAAGTGGGTTCCTTCTATCTTGCTAGAAAATTACTCACACCTAAGAGTATCCTGTATCTCTACAGATACACCATTCGCCCATGATCGAATTATTGTTGCCAGATCCGGCTGGTGAATCTACCACGAATCTCCCCCTCTTGGATAGGGTCCAAAAAAGAGTCTTCAATTTAATAAGTCCCACTTTGTCAACTAAGCACCAACCCCTGTCCCATCACTGCAATCTTACATCTCTGTACGTGTTTTATATATATATATATATATATATATATATATATATATATATATATATATAATGCTCCCTATCTTAGGTTGAGCATATTGGGAAGTGATATATACAAATTACCATTAGCGTAGAGATAAATTGAGCTTAGGTATTTGGACAATGTCAAAACATTGTCAATTCACTGCTCGCATAGCAGCGGCCGTATAGCGCTACGGTTTTGATCCTGGCTTGAGGTAGTTGTTTGTCTAGCCGCGCTGATGAGCTATGAAACAGTACTGTATGTGGATGACTATATATATGTATGTATGTATGTATGTATATATACTAGCTGTACCCTGCCACGCGTTGCTGTGGCTTAATTTGGTGTAATGGAAAATTCTAATAAAAAGAGAAAATGCATGTTTCTTATTTTCTTAGTACAGCAATCCACTCCAAAAAGTAAAAAAAAAAAAAAGACGAAAATGAAAAAAAAAAAAAAAGACGAAAATGAAAAAAAAAAAAATGGTATTCTTGCAGAATTGTATCCGGATCCTCGGGAGTAACTGTCAATCATGGCTTGGGCTCGACCAACATTCAGTGGATTAAGCCGAAAGTTGCTAAAACGTTGAAATGATAAATAGTTGTTTTTTTTTTTTATTGTATTCAAAAATGTGAGTTTTTAATTAATATTTGGGTAAGGGGGTGTTACTATACACAGATTCGAAAAAGTTGTCCAAAAACGAATAAATGAAAGCAAAGGTAAGGTAAATTACGTTTCTGTCTAACTGGATCATTTTTCAGTGTTTTTTTTTTAATGTAAAATGTTTAATCGGCTCAAAAAATTCAGTGTTTATCTATGTATTTGAAAAAGACGAATGTTCGCGGACTCTGTTGAATACGTTAAGTTTGGGAAAATCAGTTAAAAACTATACAAAACAATGTCAGACACCTACTGATTATATGTTATTGTGACATAGGCTGACATATTCGGTGGGTTTCTGATAGTATTTTGTATAGTTTTTTTAGTTTTAAATCATTTTCTCAAGCTTAACATCATCAACAGTGTCCGTCACTGTTTGTATTTTTCAAATACACTGATAAACACTGTTTTTCGAGCCGACTAAACGTTACAGTAAATAAAACGGGTTTGTATTACTAAACACAGAAACGAAAAAGTTGTTGAAAAATAAATATAACAAATAAATGTTATCAAAGGCAAGATAAGTTACTTTTCTACCTAACTGGAGAGGATTTTAGTGTTTTTATTTAGTGTACAATGTTTAATCGGTTCGAAAACATGTAGTGTTTATCTGTATATTTGAAAAATACAAATTGCGACAGACTGTGTTGAACACGTTAAGTTTGGGAAAATGAGTTAAAACTAAAAAAACTATACAAAATACTGTCAGGAACTCACTCAATATATGTTACTGTGACATAGGCAGCCATGTATTCGGTGGTTTTTAACAGTATTTTGTATAGTTTTTTTAGTTTTAACTCATTTTCCCAAACCTAATGTGTTTAACATAGTCTGCCGCCATTTGTAATTTTCAAATATAGCAGTAAACGCTGTGTTTTTTTGAGCCGAATAAACATTTTACATTAAAAAAAAACTAAAAAAATTATCCATTTTAGTAATAAAGTAACATATCTTGCCTTTGATAATATTTGTTATACATTTATTTTTTGACAACTTTTTCGAATCTATATGTACAGTAGTACAAACCCAATAAAAACACTAAAAATTATTCAATTAGGTAGAAAAGTAACTTATCTTGCCTTTGAAAATATTTACTTGTTATATATTTGTTTTTGTTGACAACTTTTTCAAGTCTTTGTGCAAGTACAAACCCAAAGGGGGTATTTTTCTGTCTAATTTTATTTTTGTTACCGCGCTTAAATTTAAATTTTACAATATCTTTTGGGGGGGGGGGTTACATTAGGTCCACCTCCACAATTTTCGACTATGCTGAATAAGAAAATCTCATTTAAAATTTGTAGAGGCCATTAGTTTTCGAGATATAAAGACCTGTACTATGCACTATAATTCACTGACGGCCATGAATAAACACTCCCAACCTCCCCATATTAAGAACGGCTTTCGGAATAAACAATACCCATGCCTAACCACATGTTTTAACATTTTACCTGTCTTTCGACTTTTAAAAACGGCTTTTGGAATAAATACCACCATTCTCCCCATGTTAAGAACGGATTTAAGAATAAACACCCCCAACCTACCCATGTTAAAAATTGTGGAGGTGGACCTAATGTGAAAATTTACCTTTTGTTTTTTTTTAATAAATTGTTAGTTGAAAGCACAGAATAGTGACAAAACACTATCCCCTCCCTTGGTAAGAATGGCTAAAAAAAATAATGGTTTTCTTGGTAGAAACTTTTCTGTATTTCACCTAAAAATTTCTGGTCCTAATGAACTTACTGATCCGCGCTATTTTTTAAATCGTATTTCCAAGTTTAATTAAAGTTTTATGATATGTTTTTTTATTCAATTGTAAGGTTAAAGTATAGAATAGATACGAAACACCCTCCCCTCCCCATGTTAAGAATGGCTTTTTAAATAATAACGTTATTATTTCAGCACGGATCACTCTCTACATGAGTACCTAATATTTTTTCAGCCATTCTTACCATAGAGAGGGGATGGTGTTTTGTAACTATTCTGTGCTTTTAACTAACAATTTATTATTAAAAAAAAAAAAAGATAGTGAAATTAAAAAAAATAAAAAGATATTGTGAAAGTTGAATTTAACTTGAAAAAACAAAAAAAAACAATGTGAACGGCGCGTTCAACATTGTAGCCGGAGCTTATTTGGCAATAAGGTCACGTTAGTTGATTAATGGGTGCTAATGCACTTACTGATCCGCGCTATTTTTTTAAATCGTATTTCCAAGTTTAATTAAAGTTTTATGTTTTTTTGGTATTTTTTTAGATTAGGTCCACCTCCACAATTTTCTTTTAAATGACGACTTTTAAAGGTTTCCGACTATGCTGAATACATAAATCGTTGTTTTATGCATTTTATTCTATCATGGCCATCTTTGTTACGCACATAGATTTGTTTATGACGCGCGCAAGCGTGTAAAATAGATGGCCGCCAGAAATAAGAATGCATTATACAACTTTTTATATCTCGATAACTTCTTATTTCTGCAAAATTTCAATGCGATTTCCGTTTTCAGCATAGTAGAAAACTTATAAAAGTCGTCATTTAAAAGAAAATTTTGGAGGTGGGCCTAATCTAAAAATTTACCGTTTTTTTTTTATTCAATTGTAAGGTTAAAGTTACAGAATAGGTACAAAACACCCTCTTCTCCCAATGTTAAGAATGGCTTCTTAAATAATAATGCTATTATTTCAGCACGGATCAATAAGTGCACGAGTACCCAATTTCTTTAATAAAGAAAAAGCATTCATATTTTCTTATACAAAAACAACTTCTGTAAAAAAAAAAAAAGAAAAACGTGTACTTTCAATTTTTGTTAAAAAAGGTATTTTTTAAAAAAGAAATACGGTAAGAAAAGAAAAACAACAAAACATTAATCGGTATTTATGAAGAGAGTGATTCGTGCTAAAATAATAAGGTTATTATTTAAAAAGCCATTCTCACCATGGGGAGGGGAGGGAGTTTTGTACCTATTCTGTACTTTAACCTTACAATTGAATAAAAAACATAAAACTTTAATTAAACGTGGAAATACGATTTAAAAAATAGTGCGGATCACTCTCTGCATTAGCACCGAAAGTACAGAATAGTTATAAAACATCCTCTCTCCCATGTTAAGAATGGCTTTCTAAATAATGTTAATACTTCAGTACTGTTCCTTGTCTGCTTAAGTTTAACTTTTGTTTATTAAATTGTTAGGTGAAAGTCCAGAATAGTTAAAAAAAACACCCCTAATCCCATGTAAAGAATGGCTTTCTAAATAATAACGTCATTATTTCAGCAGGGTAGCTTCTCTGCATAAGTACCATGTTTTGTTTTTAAATTGTTAGCTGAAAGGACAGAATAGTTACAAACTACCGTCCCCATGTTAAGAATGTCTTTCTAAATAACATTATTTCAGCACGGTATTTTCTCTGCATACGTACTATCTATTTTTGTTTATTAAATTGTTAGGTGAAAGTATAGAATAGATGCAAAACTCCATCCCCATATTAAGAATAGCTTTCTAAATAACGGTATTATTTCAGCACGGTACCTTCTCTGCATAAGTACTATCTTTTGTTTATTAAATTGTTAGGTGAAAGTATAAAATAGTTACAGAACACCCTCCCTTTCCCATGTTAAGAATGGCTTTCTTAATAGCATTATTTCAGCATGGTACATAAGTACGATCTTTTGTTTATTAAATTGTTAGGTGAAAGTATAGGATAGTAACAAAACGCCCTTCCCATATTAAGAATGGCTTTCTAAATAACGTTATTATTTTAGCACGGTACTTTCTCTGCATAAGTACCGTGTTTTGTTTATCAAATTGTTAGGTGAAAGTACGGTACTCATGCAGAGAGTGATCCGTGCTAAAATAATAACGTTATTATTTAAAAAGCCATTCTTAATATGGGGAGGGGAGGGTGTTTTGTACTTAATCTGTATTTGAACCTTACAATTGAATAAAAAAAACATATAATAAAACTTTAATTAAACGTGGAAATACGATTTTAAAAAATAGCGCGGACCACTCTCTGCATTAGCACCAAATATTATTTAAGCACGTTACCAATCCGTAAAATTTCTTCAAAAAAAAATTGCACTTTTACCAAACAATTTATAGTGTTAATAATAAAAAAAAGTTCATATTTTCTTATATCGACAAATAAAATAAAATAAAAAACGACTTCGACTCAAAAAGCAAGCGACAAACTGTTTTTTTGCCTGATAAAATAAAGAAAAGATGTTTAAATTAAAAAATTTGGAAGATAAACAAATTATTTTTTTTTTACTTATCGAGTAAACAGAAAATGAAATCTTCTAATTCGTTTCGTCAACTCGTGGGGTGTGAAATGAATCGAACCGGAAGTTCAATTCTATCAACAAAACAGGTTCGCACTAACGGCTTACGAAAAATATATTTATTTTATTTAATATTTTACCCCCGACAAAACCGAGAGGCAGCTAAATCCCACTCCTACACAATAGAGATCCCAAGGTGTAAGAAAACCTTCTACTCCAATAGTTTCTTCCCCATAACTGCTAGACTTTGGAATTCCATTCCGGGATTTTGCTTTTTCAACTGTACTGACATGCAGAAGTGCAAGTGTAATGTGAACAGACATCTTCATAATGTCCCTGCAACTTATGTCCCCGATAGTAGCCTCCTACATCAAAGTAGCATTGTGTCTTGTTTGGGGTGAAAATTGAATTTTTTAAAAAAGTGATCTAAAAGATAATATATATTGGTTTTATTTCACACAGACAGTCAGCTTTGGATTTAAGTATGATATTTCTGAAAGCGCATGAGGTGGGTGTGGATGCTGATAATGAAGAAATGCGTCAGTCTCTCTCTCTCTCTCTCTCTCTCTCTCTCTCTCTCTCTCTCTATCTATCTATCTTTCTCTCTTTCTCTCTCTCTCTCTCTCTCTCTGACCGACTATCCGCTTTCTCTTTGTGACGATTTAAGTAAACATTCTTTTCCTATTGGAATGTTTAATATTCGCTATTGTCTAGTGTTTCAATTCTTTGACCGATATCCTCTCACATATTTCTGGGTCACATTATGCATTCCAATAGACAATGGTGGAAAGTCCTGCATTCCTCACATGGAATCTATTTACGTGTGTGTAACCCATCGAATGCTTCTCTTCCCAGCGTCGCCTGGTAATATCCAACAAAAGCCATCAAGCCCACTCAGCAACCAACTTATTTTAAAGCGCATTTGATGATTCATATGAAATATACTTTTTCAAAAGATAATTGAAATATATTTCAGAATATTTTAGATGACGATTGATAATTTGGATTATTTGGATTCTTCAGGTTACTGTTCTCACGCAAGGATTCGTGACGTAACATATAAATACTAGATAAAATTCAGTTGTAAGTGTCACTTATCTGGAGGTTTAAGGTTCAATCCTCGGTGCGGGTAATTGCGAATTACTTAGAACTTCTACCTAGTCATTGCTGACGGAACGAGAACATGCTACTGCCGTGGATTAAACAAAGAGTTCTGTTCAAAATTCCGTGCAGATTTCGTAGTTTGTTGCCATAAAGATTTATGAATTCGACAAGATATACCTGAAGATGGTCGGGGGTTGCATCGACCAAAATGTTCAGAGAATAACACTAAAGAATAGAGCAATTAATTCAAATACGGTAGACGCTCGGGATACAGTGGCTCTCGGATACGGTTTTGTTTTCAGGTAACGATGTGGAATACGATGCTTTTCCGGCTCCTAGTTACGGTATTTTCCTCGCCTTACGGTGTTATTTATAATGTTATTTGATTATATATATGTGTGTATTATATACTGTATTGTATTTTGTTACTAATTTTTAATGTCGTATCCCTGGGTCCTTGTGTAATCCAAATTGAAATAAACAAGTACTCATTTACGGTCAGGCAAAAATCCAATGCCAAATATCATTATTATATATTACGAGGAATAATTTATTTGATGAACGAATTCACAAAAAAAAATTTTTTATTTAAAAAATAATAATGATAATGTCGTTCATCAAATTCCGTCTGTGTTTGTTTACAATATCATGTCAGCTGATATTTGGATTTGACGATGAATGCCCTGGAGAAGTCACTTCTGATTAATGTTTAGTTTTTAAAATGTCAAACGAAGAAATAATTTGCCGCGATTTTAAATGGTATATCTTCTTTTATTGTAAATTGAACCCATTAATAAGAAAAAATTAAAATAAGATGTTGCTGTGCGCCTGGGCTTGAACACGGGACCATTCGATCTGTAGTCGAATGCGCTACAACTGAGCAATATTTCTAAATATCAATAATTCTGTTTGCTATTTTTTTTTTTTGGTATTTTTCTTTCTACGAACAAATTATTAGTTGAGATGGTATTATCTCCCTTGCCGGTACAACCTAAAATATTCTCCTGTAGAAATTGTTTTTCATCTATAAGAAAGAAGGACTATTTTTAGATCGGATTTTTTCGATTTTCGATACTTGTCGATTAAATCTCTGTAAAATAATTTCCCTAAGAACACTGCCAGACATATAAATTTGCGTGAAATTTGCAAAAGGTAGGCTCAGCCGTTTTAGAACCTATAAGGAAGAAACTCTCTCTCTCTCTCTCTCTCTCTCTCTCTCTCTCTCTCTCTCTCTCACACACACACACACACAGAGTGACTTTTATATAATAGTAGAGATACATACATACATACAAGTAGATAGATAGATAGATAGATAGATAGATAGATGAACCGAAATAGATTTTGGCAAAGCAAGTACCATAGTTTAATTTGATGTAAATATTTACTGGCACTGGAAGTTGAGACTGATGTGCATCCAGGAAATTGTTCACATCAATCGAATAATCCGTAAATATCCGGACGTTTCCATTTGTCTTCTTGACAATGGAAGCTGACTTAATATATATATATATATATATATATATATATATATATATATATATATATATATATATATATATATATATATATATATATATATATATATATATTGTTGGCTCTTATTGGACAAAAATTAAAGAGAGTATGGATGCCTTTTCACCGGAGAATTGCCGTAGACTAATTCGAGGAATGTCCAATAGATTGTATGCTGTCAAATTGCAGAAAGACTATACTACGAAATAGTAACAAGTTCATCGTGTTCCGGTTCTATTTGTGTTGCATTAATGTTCTAAAGTTACATTTAAATAACAATTTTCCATTGGGATGAGTTTCTTTTTGCCTTCTCGATTCGAAGTTTTTTTTTTTTTTTTTTTTTTAATTGAAGTGAAGATTAGGATACTTCGATGGAAAAATGGTTGGATCCTTCTACCGCTCCAGTAGATATCTCACCGCTGATGCAATTCTCTACCTATATAAAAGCCAGGTTTAGCCAATGATGGTGCACTGTTGCCACATCTTGGCAGGAGCTGTTAGAAGCAGCTTATCCTATCTTGACATTGTTCAAAATAGACTTCGTAGTTTAGTGGGGGATGCCCTTTTTCTTTTTCTTTTCTTTTTTACATGGAGGTCACCACTTATCAAGGCTCAGAGGCCACTCATTGATAAGGGCTATTGCGTGTACAATAATCAATGTGATAATATCGTAGTAGTCGTTAGTATTGGAGATTTGATAGTGTCTTACTTAAGGGGGCGGTTTGTCAAGAATTTGTTTATGTTGAACTTGAAGACATCCAAGTTGTAGTCAGGTGGGAAACAGACAAACGGAAGAGAGTTCCACAGTCGTGCACTTCTGAGAAAGAAGCTCTGCTCATGGAATCTACGTTTGGATTTAGGCACCGATAAAGAATGGACGTACTTGGCTTTCATATAGATAGAGAATTGCATCAGTAGTGAGATATCTTCTGGAGCGGTAGAAGGATCCCACCATCTTTCCAGTTTCCTTGGCAACAGACTTGATGTACGTATTCCATTTCAGATCTGGAGTAAAGGACAAACCCAGAAGCTTGTCAAAACATGGGGCTTCTCCGAGACGAGAGCCATCCATTTCAATTGATGCCGGATGGGGATCAGAGCGTTGACGATGTAAAGATAGGAGTTTGTTTTTAGATGCATTAAAGATAACCAACCACGTCTTCCCCCACTGAACCACGCGCTAAAGATCAGAGGAGAGAGAATCAGAGAGAACTTTGTCATTTACAGCCTTTGATGTGTTGCCATAGATGGTCGTGTCATCAGCATAGATGTCAACGAATGATTTTAGTATGTGTTTAGGGAGATCATTGATGTAGATCAGGAAGAGAGTTGGGCCCAGCATGGACCCTTGAGGGACTCCAGCATTAATACTGTGGGCCTCTGATTTCTGCCCATCAACCCCTACTCTTATGAACCTATCGGAGAGAAATGATTTAATGATTGAGAAAACATTTCCAGTGATACCGTAGCTGGAAATCTTGTGAAGTAGGTCCTTATGACATACCTTATCGAAGGCCTTCGATATGCCAGAGCAATTGCCCTGGAAAGGAAGTCAAGAGATATGCCAGAGCAATTGCCCTGGAAAGGAAGTCAAGAGATTCACTAATCCTATAAGATATAACTGCTGTAGATCTTGCGGAGCGGAAACCATGTTGTTTGTCACTAAGAAGGTTGTTTCTGTGGAGGTGGTTAACTACTTCTTTATTTAATATGGATTTCAACAACTTACTCATGACACATAGGAGACTTATTCGTCTGTACTGAGAGGGAGATGCCTTTTCACCTGAATTCTTAAATACAGGGCATACTGATGAGGTTTTCCAGGGTGTTGGAAAGCACTTCTCCTTAAGGCAACGCTTAAACCGTTTTGTAAGTATGGGGGCAAGTTCTGGTTGGAGTTTTTCAGCACTATAACTGGAATGCCATTAGGGCCAGTTGCTTTACTAGAATCAAGGTTCTTGATTAGCTTGGCAACCTCACGCACTGATATCTGTATGTTGCATAGCGTGTTGTCTGTTATAGGAGGAAATACTGGGAGTTGATGGCCTTTGTCGCATAGGATAGAATTAACTGCAAAGTTCTTGGCAAATAGTTTGGCCTTGTCTGATGCTGACGAGATGACCTCAGGTCCATTGATGATGGTTGGGATAGAACGCACGCTTCTGTTCAGGATCCTGTTTGCTATTTGCCAAAACTGGTGGGAACCAAGCCGCTGCTCAGCTACTTTGGATTTAACGGACTCAGCATATTTCTCATCTCTGCAACCTCTTTCCCACAGAAGAGACGTTGTGAGCCTGTCTCTATTTTATCGTTATTTTCATGGCAAGTGCTCGTCTGAGCTCCAATCTGTGGTCCCCTCCCCCTTCGCCAAACTGTCACGAAAAACACTCGTCTAGCCAAAACCACTATTAATAATTCCCCCCACTCTTTATCTGTGTCTAAACCTAAACGTAGATTCTATGAACAAAGTGTCTTTCTTAGAACTGCACGCCTGTGGAATTCTCTTCCGTTTGCCTGCTTTCCAGCTGACTACAATCTGATTGTCTTCAAGTCCAATGTAAATAAGTTCTTGATGAACCATCCCCCTAAGTAATCAAAATTTCCACCACTTATGTCTACTACGCTATAATCGCAATGATTACTGTACACGCAATAACCCTTACCCCCCCCCCAGTGGCCTCCGGGCCTTGATAAGTGATGACGACGCCATTGTAAAAAAAAAAAAAAAAAAAAAAAAAAAGTCAATTGTAGAGAAATAAAAGTCGAATCAAATGTAGTATAAGTTGTTTAAACAGTTACATTTAATTTAGCTTAAAGTTACGGCTTTTGAACAAAAAT
The DNA here is from genome assembly GCF_053919585.1 of Euprymna scolopes. NCBI lineage: Eukaryota > Metazoa > Mollusca > Cephalopoda > Sepiida > Sepiolidae > Euprymna > Euprymna scolopes. The sequence goes on from NC_136522.1 coordinate 71,679,518, forward strand.
GACAGGTGCGGACTTTCTTTTTGGCGGCACTGTACAACTACTTTTTTTATTTCTATAGATAAAATATTCTATAAAGAAAATATTTTTAGTATTTACTTTGAAATACGTTTTTTTTTTGTTTTTTGTTTTTTTTAAATAGTTTCATATTAAAAAAAAATATCTTTTATTAAAACTAAAATATTCCGGAAGAGAAGTATTTTTAAATAAAATTAAATTTTTATGTAAAAATTTAAAGGTAAAATGGAATTCCATAAGTATTGATTTTTTCAAAGTTAATTTGCAGGATTTAATTTCCCTCGTGTAAGTGTACGTGTGTGCGTATGCGCGTGTGCGTGCACGTGTGCGCATGTATGTGTGTGTATGGTGTGGGTGTATGTGTGTGTGAATGTCTTTGTGTGCGTGCATGTGTGATTGCGTGTAAGCGTGTGTGCGCGCGTGTGTGCGCGCGTGTGTGCGCGCGTGTGACCGCACTAGCGTGCGTGTGTACGCGCGTGTACGTGTGTGTGTGTGCGTGTTTCTGCATGTATGTGTGTGCATGAGTGTATTTGTATGCGTGTATGTGTGATGGGGTGTGAGCGCGTGTGTGTGTGTGTGATTGGATGTGCGTGTGTGCGTGTGTATGCGCGTGTGTGTATCCCGTTTCACTTTGCATTATAGGAAGGGGAAAGGAAAGAAAAAGAAAGGAAAGAAAAAAAGAAACAGTGAAGCAGACAGAGAAGGCAAGGGTGAAGCTTAACGTGCCAGTAAATCTATTTGGTTTTCGCTCGAGTTATCACGTCTTTTACAAGATTAGCGTGATATCAGAGATAGTGTTAAACTAAAAATGGATTGGATTGCTCCTACTTCGCTCAGCGGTAAAGTCAGCGCGAGTTTCGAAATCCACTTCGCTTCCCGCGTTTTATTTATTTTTTATTTTATTTTTTTGGTTTGTTTTTTTCATCACAGAATTCGAGATGATGATCCACTGTGACTCCAAAGTGCAATTTAACTGCGTTTTTTACAACTCTAGCCTTTTGGCCAGGATCAAAGTGTAGTATCTGTTCCGGCAGATACTGCAAGCTATGACTAGCTATGACTGGCAAAGACCAGATGTGGGGGCAACCCCACATGCCTGACCTTTAATAAGCTCCCATTTCCCACCTCTCGGGAGCTGATCCCCCCTTTCCCTTCCCCCTCCCTTCACTCCTCACATTAAAAATCGGCCTTGTGCCTAATTTGCTCGGTGGGGGAGCAAATAAATACCATCTGTTCCGGCAGATACTGCAAGCTATGACTTGCTATGACTAGCAAAGACCAGATGTGGGGGCAACCCCACATGCCTGACCATTAACCAGCTCCCATTTCCCACCTCTCGGGAGCTGGTCCCCCTTTTCCCTTCCCCCTCCCTTCACTCCTCACATTAAAAATTGGCCTTGTGCCTAATTTGCTCGGTGGGGGAGCAAATAAATACCATCTGTTCCGGCAGATACTGCAAGCTATGACTAGCTATGACTAGCAAAGACCAGATGTGGGGGCAACCCCACATGCCTGACCATTAACCAGCTCCCATTTCCCACCTCTCGGGAGCTGGTCCCCTTTTTCCCTTCCCCCTCCCTTCACTCCTCACATTAAAAATTGGCCTTGTGCCTAATTTGCTCGGTGGGGGAGCAAATAAATACCATCTGTTCCGGCAGATACTGCAAGCTATGACTAGCTAGGACTAGCTATGACTAGCAAAGACCAGATGTGGGGGCAACCCCACATGCCTGACCATTAACCAGCTCCCATTTCCCACCTCTCGGGAGCTGGTCCCCTTTTTCCCTTCTCCCTCCCTTCACTCCTCACATTAAAAATCGGCCTTGTGCCTAATTTGCTCGGTGGGGGAGCAAATAAATACCATCTGTTCCGGCAGATTCTGCACTTAAGATAATTTGTACCAGTCAATGGAGGGGAAACCCTCTATACTGGGACAATTATTATTTTTGGTACCCAGAGTGCCCCCTTTTTGCCTACTTTTAGGGGAGCTGGTTTTTACCTCACATTAAAAACGGTCTTGTGCCTAATTTGCTCAGTGGGAGAGTAAATAAATACCATCTGTTCTGGCAGATGCTGCACTTAAGATAATTTGTACCAGTCAATGGAGGGGAAACCCTCTATACTGGGACAATTATTATTTTTGGTAACCAGAGTGCCCCCTTTTTGCCTACTTTTAGGGGAGCTGGTTTTTACCTCACATTAAAAACGGCCTTGTGCCTAATTTGCTCAGTGGGGGAGCAAATAAACACCATCTGTTCCGGCAGATACTGCAAGCTATGACTAGCTAGGACTAGCTATGACTAGCAAAGACCAGATGTGAGGGCAACCCCACATGCCTGACCTTTAACCAGCTCCCATTTCCCACCTCTCGGGAGCTGGTCCCCTTTTTCCCTTCCCCCTCCCTTCACTCCTCACATTAAAAATCGGCCTTGTGCCTAATTTGCTTGGTGGGGGAGCAAATAAATACCATCTGTTCCGGCAGATGCTGCACTTAAGATGATTTGTACCAGTCAATGGAGGGGAAACCCTCTATACTGGGACAATTATTATTTTTGGTAACCAGAGTGCCCCCTTTTTGCCTACTTTTAGGGGAGCTGGTTTTTACCTCACATTAAAAACGGCCTTGTGCCTAATTTGCTCAGTGGGGGAGCAAATAAATACCATCTGTTCCGGCAGATACTGCAAGCTATGACTAGCTAGGACTAGCTATGACTAGCAAAGACCAGATGTGGGGGCAACCCCACATGCCTGACCATTAACCAGCTCCCATTTCCCACCTCTCGGGAGCTGGTCCCCTTTTTCCCTTCCCCCTCCCTTTACTCCTCACATTAAAAATTGGCCTTGTGCCTAATTTGCTCGGTGGGGGAGCAAATAAATACCATCTGTTCCGGCAGATGCTGCAAGCTATACTATGACTAGCAAAGACCAGATGTGGGAGCAACCCCACATGCCTGACCTTTAACCAGCTCCCATTTCCCACCTCTCAGGAACTGGTCCCCTTTTTCCCTTCCCCCTCCCTTCACTCCTCACATTAAAAATTGGCCTTGTGCCTAATTTGCTCGGTGGAGGAGCAAATAAATACCATCTGTTCTGGCAGATACTGCAAGCAAAGACCATATGTGGGGGCGACCCCGGGGAGTTGGTCCCCATTTTCTCTTCACTCCTCACATTAAAAATCGGCCTTGTGCCTAATTTGCTCAGTGGGGGAGCAAATAAATACCATCTGTTCTTCAGATGCTGCACTTCCATTTCCTGTTCTCTCTCAGTGGAGGAGAAATCCTTCACGACTAAGACAATTTTTCTTTTCGTTCCTTTTCTCCACGTTAAAAAACGACCCTGGTGTCGAACTCTGTCCCGTGGGGGAGGGGGGCATTGTAAATAGGAACCCTAGCACTAACCCACCTTATTGACTGCATGGACAATATATCTGAAACGTGCATCGATCGGATACCATAATACTTAGTTCGGTACACCTTATCATAGCACAGATTCATACAACATTTCAGCCAGATCGGCCAGTAGTTTCCGAGAAAACTTCTAGAGTAAATGTGGTATTGTGGTTACTAATTCCTATTAATCCCTAACTGTGCATCGAATGGATGCCATAATACTTAGGTCGCTGCACCTTATAAGAATAAAGATCCACATAAAAAAATTCAGCCAGATCGGCCCAGTAGTTTCCAAGAAAACTTTAGAGAAGATGTGGTATTGCGGTGACTAATCCTTATTAATCCTAACTGTGCATCGAATGGATACTATAATGCTTAGTCCGTTGCACCTTGTGATAACAAAGGTACACACAAAATTTTAGCAGATCGGAACAGTAGTTTCTGATGGGAAAGTAGAACGCACAGACAGACAAAGAAACATGTGATACAGAAACAGACAGACAAAGAAACACGTGATACAGAAAACAAAAAACATTTATGTATCATTTAAATTATGCTTACGAAACCAGTCGAAATAATCCAAATAATACAAATTATCAAACCTTAATCTCAAGATTTCTGGAATAGAAAAACCTTTTACCAATCGCATTAAAATCTAATTTTTACCGACCTGTATACTTTTAAGTTTCTAAAACTGTTTTCAAGTTTATTTTGTTTATAATTAGATTTCTTTGGCAGCTTCTGTGTCTGGGGGGTCGATCCTTAGACCTTTATTATTCCTGGTATCCATAAATGACCTGATAAATAATCTCTGAGCTGGATATATTTGCTGAAGACACCACGCTTTATAACAGACACGAGGGAAAAACGGATGAACACATATTCAAGGCAATGACAGAAACACTAGGGAAAGACCTTCAATCTGTAGTGGAATGGGGACAAAAATGGATGGTAACGTTCAATGCTGCTAAGACTAAGCTTGTTTCCTTCAATAATTACAAGAAACCTTTTCAACCAGCAATAGCCATGGCTAATAATACATTACCCGAAAGTACTTCGTTCAAACTCCTCCGCTTAACGTTCACGGGGAACATGAGTTGGAACAGATACATCGAGGGCATTGCCAAGGCTGCTGCAAATAAGATAGGCTCTCTATATTGTGCTAGAAAGTTACTTATACCTGAAAGTATCCTGTACCTCTACAAGGCCACCATTCACCCATATATGGAGTATTGTTGACACATATGGGTTGGTGCATCTGCTACTAGTCTCTCACTCTTATACAGGGTTCAAAACAGAGTCGCGAATCTAATAGGTCCCGTTTTGTCTTAATGTCCATCTTGGTCAAATAGTCCGATCCTCTCTGGGTACTCCTGGGACAAACTTTGCGCGAATCTTCCGCATCTTCAGTTCCTCGCGAATAATTGTGTGTACAGTTCCCACACTTATCTATAAACTTCTTTATTTGCCCAAACAACTTTCGTGTTCTGACTTCCTTACTCCTCCCACACCTATCGTCATCCCTCACAGACTCTTTGACTTCCTTGAATCTCTTATGCCACTTAAAAACTAATGATCGATTCATGCAAGATGGCCCAAAAGCAGTTTGAAGCATTCTATACATTTTCTGTGGAATTTTTTCCAAGTTTAAAACAGAATTTTCTTGCAGTGTAGTATCTGTTCTTCAGATGTTGCACTTCAATTTCTTGTTCTCTGTCAGTGGAGGAGAAATCCTTCACGACTGAGACAATTTTTATTTTTGTTCCTTTTCTCCACGTTAAAAAACGACCCTGGTGTCTAACTCTGTCCCGTGGGGAGGTGTTGTAAATAGGAACAGAATTTTCTTGCATACCGTTCTTCTAAAGTGTCCTCACATCCAGATTGCATTTTTGAAATTCATTGGCTGTGACAATCAGGCTTTAGTAGGGTGTATTCCAATTCCTATTGTAGCTGTTTATTTGAACGTGAAATCATAAAAACTGGTCAGTCATCTCATGAGATACATAGCAATAAGATATTAAATTTTCAAGAGTTTATGACAATTTTAAATGCCTGTACAAAAAACTTTGGAAACTTGTTGAAGGAACCTGTATATTTATTTACGTTATATATTTCTTTTATTCGTATTATTTGGATTCATCAGACTACCGTTCTCATCTTGAGTGTGATTTTCACAATGTTTCGGTCGATGTAACCTCCGACCTTCTTCAGGTGTATCTTGTCGAATTCGGGAATGTTTTTGTCGAACTCGGGAAATTTGGATGGAATTCCGTCCAAATTCCCGAGTTCGACAGAAAGATTCCTGAGTTTGAAAAGATACACCTGAAGAAGGTTGGAGGTTACATCGACCGAAACGTTGTGAAAATCACGCTCAAGATGAGAACGGTAGTCCGATGAATCCAAATAATACGAATAACCGATCCTCATCTCAAAAAATTCAGAACCGTCATATTTATATGCGGCACAATCATGTTGATACATTAGTTCTCGACAAATTATCGAAGTTAAGCAATGATAAGCATGGCCAGTATCAGATGGGTGACCATTTGGGAAAGTTAGACGCTGTATGTACTGCGTCAAATCGTAGAAATTCCTAGGTTGGTATCTGGGTCGTGCTTAATTCATTGGGGGAGATGCACCCCGAATAAACTCGCCCGGCAGGTAGGCGATAAGGCGGTACTCCACGAAATGGTGTATCGGCAACCTGCTGCAAGATGCCTTCCTGAACCTGAATGTCAAGCACATGTTTGACACAGCGAATCATGACATCTGAAGTGTGTGCGACACAAAGTTGCGCCTCGTGGATCACCTACAAACACTTCGACGGTGGTACTGACTCAATCCTAATGAGCAAAATGTATATTCGTATCCGAGTTCTGCCAACGACGACGATTTGCGAGGGTCGTTCTAAAAGTAAAGCCTCCTATTTTTTAGCTCAAAAACATGAAGTGCTACGAAGACGGGAGTGGTACTATTGAAACAAGCGACCGAATTTGTGCTCCAGAATTTATTTTTGTACATAGTCACCACTATTCCTAATGCACTTTTGCCAGCCGTATTTTTGACGCTTCGGTTGTAAAAGTCCGGAGTGTGGTTGGTCACTCGCATCTCTATTGCAAATCTGAAATCGACAAACCCATCTCCTGACTGTACTTACATCCACTACATCGACTTCATAAACGTTCAACGGGCGCCGATAAAAGTTGATCGGTTTGATTTTGTCTGCATAGAGGAATTTAATGACACGTCTCTGCTTCTGGCATACATCCATGACGGGTGGTTGCTTTCTTAGAATCTCTTATCGTCAATATCTGTAACAGAGAGTTGAAACTTTCAGTTCATAAATGCATAATTTTAGTTATCGTAACAATGCAATTTGTAGTCCCCTCTTATCCATTCAAGTGAAAAAAGGGGGGGGGCAATACTTCTGGGACGCTTCTCGTATATATTTTGTAAATATGTTTATTCAAAAAATATATATTTTGGCGAAATTTTCTATTAAGTTTTCGGGGTCATTTTCTTTTCTTTTTTCTTTTTTTTTTTTTTTTTTGACCGTCATTACACATCACAGGAAGTAGACGGTGTTTGTTAATTTGACGACTCCGCCCAATTACGTTCCACAACTTCTTGTTTATTTCATTTCATTTTATGCACGTTTTTTTTTTTTTTACATTTTCACCCCTAACAAGGCACAGTGCCACTTTGATATAAGGGTCTTCTATCTGGGACATAAGTTGCAGGCATACTATGTAGGGAGTTGAGCGTAGGGGTGGGATTTTGCTTCTTGTCAGGAGTATTTATGTCGAGAGGAACAAGTGCTTGTAGTTCGTCGGAGCACCTACCATAAAAATATTTGTAAAACAGGCAGAGAGATGCAATATTTCGTCGATGGGACAGAGGTTGAAGCTTAGCTGACAGTTCGGAGCCTATTAGGTTGGCGAATCTTTTTTGAACCCCGTCTAAGAGCGAGAGACTAGTAGCAGATGCAGCAGCCCAAATGCGACAACAATACTCCATACATGGGCGAATGGTGGCGTTGTAGAGTTACAGGATACTTTCAGGCGTAACTTTCTAGCATGGTATAGAGAGCCCACCTTCCTCGCAGTAACGTAGCAATGCCCTTGATGCATCTGTTCCAACTCATGTTCCCCGTGAATGTTAAGCCGAGGAGTTTGAACAAAGAACTTTACGTTAATGTATCATTAGTCATAGCTGTTGGTGGCGTAGAAGATTTTTAAAAAAATATTGTTTTTAAAAAGAAGAAAACGAATATTTGTGAACTTATTTTTTAAATATATGTTTATTTATATTTTTTTTTTTTTTTTCAAATAAATTTATGTATCTACATAGTTATTTTTTAAATATGTACATTTGCAGACATGTTTGCACAGAAATAATGAATATGAAAAAAGTCAAGTTCTCAATTTTTAAAGTTTTTTTTTTTTTTACAAGGTGGTCACCACTTATCAAGGCCTGGAAGCCACTCAGGATAAGGGTTATTGTGAGTACAGTACGTTAGTGTGGAGATTTAATAAAGTGTCTACCTAAGGGGACGGTTCATCAGGAATTTTTTTACGTTGGACTTGAAGACATCCAGGTTGTAGTCAGGTGGGAAGCAGGCAGACGGAACAAAGTTCCACATCCGTTCAATTCTAAGAAAGAAGCTTTGTTCATGGAATCTACGTTTTGATTTAGGCACAGATAAAGAGTGGGAAAGGTTTTGATAAATGAACGATAACTTTGTGTATTATTTAGATCAATCGGACTACTGTTCTTATCTTAGTTTTATTTGCACAACGTTTCGGTCGATGTAACCTTCGACCTTCTTCAGGTGTATAAGTCGCCATGTTTGGTAAGCATTAATCTGAATAATAAAAACATTTTTAAAAAATCAGTTAACGAATATTTTTATCAAAACGCATTAAAATCTAAAAGTTTTACTGGCCTGTTTCGAGTTTATCTATCGTTGTACCTATTTACTATGCCTCCCCACGGGACACAGTTAGACACCAGGGTCGTTTTTTAACGTGGAGAAAAGGTACAAAAATAAAAATTGTCTCAGTCGTGAAGGATTTCTCCTCTACCGAAAGAGAACAAGAAATGGAAGTGCAGCATCTGAAGAACAGATGGTATTTATTTGCTTCCCCACCGAGCAAATTAGGCACAAGGCCGATTTTTAATGTGAGGAGTGAAGGGAGGGGGAAGGGGAAAAGGGGACCAGCTCCCGAGAGGTGGGAAATGGGAGCTGGTTAATGGTCAGGCATGTGGGGTTGCCCCCACATCTGGTCTTTGCTAGTCATAGCAGTCATAGCTAGTCATAGCTTGCAGTATCTGCCGGAACAGATACTACACTTTGATCTTGGCCAACGTTGTAAACTGTTGCGCCTAGCATCCTTGTTTGTCCTCTTTTTGACGTCCGCCCCTCACGGGGGCACCTTTGTGCCCTTAGGGCCAAGATCAAAGAATCAACCTCACCTGAGTTGGCCCTGTGCCTAAATTTTTTATTCATTTTCCCAACTGTATTTTTTTTCCTGTGAATAAAAAATGTAATATCTCAAAATGTAGTATCTGTTCCGGCAGATGCTACAATCAAAGACCATTGTCCTTGTGCCAATCTTTTGGTCCATGTAGGGGCAACCCTATATACCAAATGGCCTTCACTATCCAGCTCCATTTCCCACCTCTTGTGAGCTGGTCCCCTTTTCCCGTCCCTTCCCTCCCTCTCTCCATATTAAAAAATGGCATTGTGTCTAATTTGCTCAGTGGGGAAGCAAATAAATCCAGTCCTGTTCTAATTTTGATGAGAGTCGAGTGCGCACATTTGCATCCCGGGATAAGAATGTAATCCCACGATAAACACGGAGCATTTAAACTGATCTTCTCTCAATTACTGCGGCTGAAATTTGCCGCGTTCGCGATTTACAACTCCGATGGAAAAAGTCGTCTGTCTCGATTCTCGACAAATTCGAAACATTTGTATCAGTCGTGAAGAGAGATATCAAAGAGGTGGGTGTTAATCGCGCTAATCCATTCACAGAGTCGTTAAACTGGGTTTATTAACGTGTTAATTTTTGCTTGCAATATGGCGGCCAATTAGCAAACGATGCCAGCGCGGGATTAAAAGTCCCGAGAAATCTATGTGCAGTTACCAAGAATTTTTACATTTCTGAATTATTTAGATGAGGATCGGTTATTCGGATCATTTGGATTCTTCAGACTACTGTTCTCGTGTGTATAAGCTGCCATTTTTGTTGTTGTTGTTTACACAGGAATCACCACTTATCAAGGCTCGGAGGCCACTTGAGGATGCGGGTTAATAGGTATACATTATTCAATGTGATTGTAGTGTAGTAAATATAAGTAGTGGGAATTTTGTAAAATTGGATTACTTAGGGGGACGGTTCATCAAGAACTTGTTTACATTGGACTTGAAGACAATCAGATTGTAGTCAGCTGGGAAGCAGGTAATCGGAAGAGAGTTCCACAAGTGTGCAGTTCTAAGAAAGAAGCTTTGTTCATGGAATCTTTGTTTAGGTTTAGGCACAGATAAAGAGTGGGGGAGATTATTGATAGCGGTTTCGTCTATTTTGAATTCTGTCAAGGCAGGATAAGCTGCTTCTAGCAGCTCCTGCCCAGATGTGGCAACAGTACTCCATCATTTACGAATATTCTTATCGAAACACAACGACCCGTGGCACAGTGGTTAGCGTACATAGAAAAATCAATTGTCAAAGTGATTTTTTTTTTAAGGTCGAAGGTTCAATTCTCAGTGTCGTCACCATCGCCGTTTGACCCTGCGTTGGTCACGTGGGTGTTCCAAACATGGTTAGTCTCATGTGGTGTTTATACACCCTAATAATGTTATTATTTTGTAAAACATAGTCATCCTACTCGTTCAGGATATATCTACAACCCCTGTTTAACAGTTTGAATCACTTGTAGCTTATTGATATTAATATAAGACTATCGGGACCTGTGGAAATTCCACAGGGGACTCATTCATATGTAATATATTGATGTTGACATTCTGTGGATGTTCAGTGTAAATGGAGACGCTCTGATATTATTGTAGCTCTTTTGGTAAAACTGGAAAAGTATTTATCTAAGCTAGCACAAACGCCCTGCAAAGCCCAGTCGTAAAGTACGCTTAAATATGATATTTTAATTCTTGCATATTTCGTATACATTATTATAGAGTTAATGTTCTATTGATTTTTATATATTATAAAGTTGTTATTTCAAAAATAAAAAAAATATATCCATATGACTTGGGTGTATTAGCTTGAATTGAAACCGAAATAAAAACTTATGAGATATATATATATATATATATATATATATATATATATATATATATAACTTGAGTTCTTCAGCCATAATCGAAACCGAAACCAAAACTTCAGAAGAATTCTTGATAAATTATTTATTAAAAAAAATAGATGACTTAAGTGCCATCAGCTATAATCGAAACCGAAACGAAAACTTATGAAGAATTATTGATAAAATTATTTATGACAAGAAATGGAAGTACATAACAATTAAACGACCCGGATGTAAGCGTGACACAGAAAATAACACACACGCTATCGTATTAATATATAGATTACATAAAACATGTACTTTCATAATCCATTAGTCTGCCATTTATTTATTTATTTATTTATTTATTGCGAGGGAAAATAATTTTTTAACTTTTATTTATGCCTGCTACATGTGCTTAAAAATATATACAGGAAGAAACAAACTTAGGAAACAAATTCTCAGTTTTCATACAATCTATATATTAATAGAACAGGAGGCTCTGATGGTATGGTCACATAAAAAAAAAATTGGTAAAATTATTTATGACAAAAAATGGAATTACTGGAACTACATAACAATTAAACGACCCGGATGTAAGCGTGACACAGAAAATAACACACGCTATCGTATTAATATATAGATAATGCAATTAAATAAATTTCAGGGTTCAAAAGAGAGTCGCAAATCTGATAGGCCCTAAACTGGCATCTAAGCTTCAGCTTCTGTCCCATCGTCGAAACGTTGCATCCCTCTGCCTGTTCTACAAGTATTATAATGGTGAATGCTCTGATTAACTGCAAGCACTTGTGCCCCCACGACGTGAACACCCTCGACAGACCCGACAAGCTGCAAAATCCCACCCCCACACTGTAGAGATCCCTAGATGTAAAAGATCTTTCTACTCCAGTAGTTTCTTCCCCAGAACTGCTAGACTTTGGAATTCCATTCCAGGTCACTGCTTCCCCAACTGTACTGACATGCATAAGTTCAAGTGCAACGTGAACCAACATCTCGCTGCCCTAATCCCTACATAGTACCCCAGTAGATGTTTGCCCTGATAGTAGCCCCCTACACCAAAGTGGCAATGTGCCTTGTTTGGGGTGAAAATGTAATAAAAAAAAAAATAAAAAATAAAAAAATTATAAAACTAAGGAATAATAAAGATATTACATTTAGTTACGCTCACAGTTACTATACAGAAAGGGTAATAAATTTTAAATAAAATAATAATCCCATCAAAAATTATGATAAAGAAAATACTAAAACGTATTAATTCCATATTAAATATTACAGAGTAGCCTAATGATACATAATATGCGCTTATATTTACAAAGTCTCATTCCAATTGGAAAAATGCAAAAATATATAAATCATAAAATCATACCTACGTTAGTCAGCTGGGATGACTGGACACCCCATAAGGACAAAGCGTCGTCAACCTCCAGGGAAAACTGAGATAAAACTGCGCTATACCGTCCCTGAGCCAGGAGAGTACTGGGAAGGGGGAAAAGAAATTATTTTCATGGAAAGTGTTCGACTGAGCTTCAATCTATGGTCCCCCCTCGCCAAACTTTCACAAGAAACACTCGTCTAGCTGTAAACACTATCAATAATTCCCCCCACTCTTTATCTGTGTCTAAACCTAAACGTAGATTCCATGAACAAAGCTTCTTTCTTAGAACTGCACGCCTGTGGAATTGTCTTCCGTTTTCCTGCTTTCCAGCTGACTACAATATGGTTGTCTTAAAGTCTAACATAAATAAGTTCTTGATGAGCCGTTCCATATAAGTTATCAAATTTACCAAATTTTCATTACTAATGATTACTATATTGTCCAATTTCTACTGTACACTCTTTAACCCTTATCCTTGAGTGGCCTCTGGGCCTTGATAATGTGGTGATGCCTATGTAAAAAAAAAAAAAAAAAAAAAAAAAAAAAAAGGTGCCAAATAGGAATTATAAGCACTTTAGTAAAATTGGGGTGGCAAAACAACCCATGGGACTAACGCAGGGTTAACAGCGTTGGCAACCATGGCTCTCCAATGCGGGCTCAACTTTTGATAATAATCTTGTCCAATCAATCAAGTTATCCATCAAAGTGCATCTTGGTCGACCTTGCTTTTTCGTTACTGGCATTTTACCAGTCAATACCAGATGGTCTATGTGTTTTTGATGTTTATGGTGAAAGAGGCATAGAAAGAGGGAAGGAAAAAGAGTAGAGAAAGAAAGAGAGACAAAATTAAAGAGAAAGAGAGAGAGCGCAAGAAAAAAAAGGGAAGGAAGAAAGAAAGAGTAAGATAAGAAGAAGAGAGAGAAAAAGATAGAGAGATAGCAAGAGATATGGGGAGGATAGAGAAAGATAGAAAGAAGATAAAAAGTGAAAGATAGAAAGAAGAGAGAGAGAGAGATAGAGAGTGAAAAGAGGGAGAAAGATAGAGAGATAGAGAGAAAGATAAAGAGAAGAGAGAGAGAAAGATAGGCAGAAGAGAGAGATAGAGAGACAAAGATAACGAGGAAAGAGAGAGACAAAGAGAAGAGAGAAAGAGAAAGATAGAGAAAAGAGAAAGAAGAGAGAAGAGAGAGAGAAAGATAAAGAAGAGAAAGAAAGAAAGAAACGAAGAAAGAGAGAAAGAAAGATAGAGTCTAATAGCCATATTCCTCAGTAATTAACAAACTTAATTATAATTGCCTGTGTTGGCAACTCACGATTTTTACAAAGAAAATAAGAAAACTTTTTCGAAAAAAGTAAATTCTAAAAAAAAAAAAAACTCAAACTAAAAAACATGGCTACACACGTCTGCACGTTTGCAGCCATGTTTACCTACATATACGTTTGAGCCATGTTTACCTACATGTACGTTTGCAGCCATGTTTACCTACACGTACGTTTGCAGCCATGTTTACCTGCACGTACGTTTGCAGCCATGTTTACCTACACGTACGTTTGCAGCCATGTTTACCTACATGTACGTTTTCAGCCATGTTTATCTACACGTACGTTTGAGCTATGTTTACCTATACGTACGTTTGAGCCATGTTTATCTACATGTACGTTTGAACCATGTTTACCTACACGTACGTTTGAGCCATGTTTACCTACACGTACGTTTGAGCCATGTTTACCTACACGTACGTTTTAGCTATGTTTACCTACATGTACGTTTGAGCCATGTTTACCTACACGTACATTTGAGCCATGTTTACCTACACGTACGTTTGAGCTATGTTTAACTACACGTACGTTTGAGCCATGTTTACCTACATATACGTTTGAGCCATGTTTACCTACATGTACGTTTGCAGCCATGTTTACCTACACGTACGTTTGCAGCCATGTTTACCTACACGTACGTTTGCAGCCATGTTTACCTACACGTACGTTTGCAGCCATGTTTACCTACATGTACGTTTTCAGCCATGTTTATCTACACGTACGTTTGAGCTATGTTTACCTATACGTACGTTTGAGCCATGTTTATCTACATGTACGTTTGAACCATGTTTACCTACACGTACGTTTGAGCCATGTTTACCTACACGTACGTTTGAGCCATGTTTACCTACACGTACGTTTTAGCTATGTTTACCTACATGTACGTTTGAGCCATGTTTACCTACACGTACATTTGAGCCATGTTTACCTACACGTACGTTTGAGCTATGTTTAACTACACGTACGTTTGAGCCATGTTTACCTACATATACGTTTGAGCCATGTTTACCTACATATACGTTTGAGCCATGTTTACCTACATATACGTTTGAACCATGTTTATCTACACGTACGTTTGCAGCCATGTTTACCTACACGTACGTTTGCAGCCAGGTTTACCTACACGTACGTTTGAGCCATCTTTACCTACATGTACGTTTGAGCCATGTTTACCTACATGTACGCTTGAGCCATGTTTACCTACACGTACGTTTGAGCCATGTTTACCTACACGTACGTTTGAGCTATGTTTACCTACATGTACGTTTGAGCCATGTTTACCTACACGTACGTTTGAGACATGTTTACCTACACGTACGTTTGAGCCATCTTTACCTACATGTACGTTTGAGCCATGTTTACCTACACGTACGTTTGAGCCATCTTTACCTACATGTACGTTTGAGCCATGTTTACCTATACGTACGTTTGAGCCATGTTTATCTACATGTACGTTTGAGCCATGTTTACCTACACGTACGTTTGAGCCATGTTTACCTACACGTACGTTTGAGCCATGTTTACCTACACGTACGTTTGAGCCATGTTTACCTACATGTACTTTTGAGCCATGTTTACCTACACGTATGTTTGAGCCATGTTTACCTACACGTACGTTTGAGCCATGTTTACCTACATGTACTTTTGAGCCATGTTTACCTACACGTATGTTTGAGCCATGTTTACCTACACGTACGATTGAGCCAAGAATAATTTTAAACTAGCCAAACAAACTTGATCAGAACTGAGAAGAAAGTGAAAACGGCATTTTTTTTTAAATAAAAACTATTTCTCAAGGCCAGATGCCACTCAAGGATAAGGGTTAATGAGATGGATTGCTTGCCAAATCAAGTTCGAATATTTGTAGGAACAGTTTTAGATAAAAATCAATGGACATCACGGTGTGGGCGATCAAATAATACAATTGCGAATTACTTATGACCTCTATCCAATCACGGCTGACGGAACAAGACCATGCTACCCCCATCCATCTATCCATAGCCTTGAGCCCCTAAGGGGCATATGCCATCTACAACTTTGTAGATGCTTTTGTAGTGAATAAGTTCTTTTTACAGGATGTGGGTGCTGGCCCAACGCCCAACCTTCCCAGAAGGTACATACAGCGCCTAGCCTTCCCAAATGGTCACCCATCTGGTACTAGCCAGGCTCAACATTGCTTAATTCGGTGATATAGCAAGAACCGGTGTGTCAACGTGATTGTGCTGTACATGCTTCCCCCACGGTTCCATTCAAAATTCCGTCCAACTTCTCGAGTTTGACAGAACCATTCCTGGGTTTGATGAGATACACCTGAAGATCGGAGGTTACATCAACTGAAACGTTTCGAAAATCCCACTCAAGATGAGAACAGTAGTCCGAAGAGTCCAAATAATACAAATTAATAACTATTAACATTTTTGTAATTTCGATACAAATTTATTTATCTTCTAAATGTGGACCGTAAAGAAAGGAAAAGAAAGAAGGCATCTATTTTGGTTTTTCAATTACAATTTTGAAATAGATCGTAACTTGTTAAAATTTTGTTCCTTCTTATTTTATTCTGAACGTTAATTCAACATTCCAAAACCAGAAGATATACTTAATACTCACTCTTGAGATTTTATTCAAATTTTTTATGAAGTACATCTTACACATGTTTCGTTGAATAACGAAAACCCACCAAACAACTCATCAGAGACAAAAATATATTCCTCAAAAAATAGTAGCAAAGTATTTTTGGTACCCCGACAAAAGGAGGGTGGACCTGTAAGTTCACCCTTGTCTGTTCATCTTTTTGGGGGGGGGGGTTTTACATAGACATAACCACTCATCAAGGCCCAGAGACTACTCAATGATAAGGGTTAAGAGTGTACAGTAGTCAATTGGACAATATAGTAATCGTTAGTAATGGAAATTCGGTAAATTTGTTAACTTAAGTGGGACGGCTCATCAAGAACTTGTTTACTTTGGACTTGAAGACAGCCATATTGTAGTCAGCTGGAAAGCAGGAAAACTGAAGACAATTCCACAGGCGTGCAGTGTTCGTACTTTTCTTAATAAATACGCCTTGGAATTTTTTGAAATTTTTTAAAATTTTGCACAAACATTAAACATGACGTGAATAAAAAAAAAAGTAACAGAACGGATTTTCCTGGAAAACTCTGCTTGCCTCCATAAAGGTACCTTTCGGATTAAAATGACTAAAAATGACACCTTTGTGCGTATTAACAAAATTGATGCCTTGGATTTTTATAAAACTTTCTGAAAAGTTGTAACTAACTGATTTCTATATAATTTTGTTTGTCTATACTTCGCGATAACTCTTGGGTGTGCCCCAGGGGCTCTTTTAGTGCTAATAAAAACATTCCATTTTTGGGACTATTTGACCATATTTGTCTCAAATTTTCTGTGTATGTCTATTTAGCAGTTTTGCATGGTGCTGAACTCAAATTTAAATATGTTAAGGCCCTGGGGACTTTTGGGGCTAAATGGGGGAGGGGCAATTTTTTTTTTTTTTTTTTTTTTTTTTTGCATAGTGCAGAACTCAAATTTACAAATGTTAATAAATAGACTTAGGAACTTTGGGGGCTAAACGGAGGGGGGAGGCAAATGATGGATTTAGTCATTTCTTTTACATATGCTCAGGCCTAAAACTGCACTCACGGGGGACCATGCATGCTTCACTTGTTTTTCGTTTTTAACCTTTGGAACATAAAATAACCTGATAAAAAATATGGAATTCCATTTAAGTTTTTAATTTTATTATTCATACTAGCGGGCGGGGGAGGGGGGAAGTGCCCGATCGTAAAATACGCTTAAATATGATATTTTAATTTGTTCAGATTTCGTAAATATTATTATAGATTCGTGGTTTCAAAAAAATTTTTTTTTTAAAAGTATTTGGGTGCCATCAGCTAGAATCGAAACCAAAAGCCAACTGTAACATTCAAAGCTGGTGACGTTACCACTGTACTAAGATGATACGCATATTAACTGATTAAAAAATGTACAAAATGTATAACGATTTTCTTTTTAATTTTTACCCCTTTTTGATCCCTTAAAAACTATTTTAACCGGCTAAAGACTCAAAAAAGAAGGGTCCATAACACATCCAATCATTTGAGCCCCCTAGCGCCGCTCTGTAGCTTTTAGTTTCAGAAGAGATAGAGTTTGAAAACATGGAGACAGACATAGTGCCTTTTATATATTAGATTAGTGCAATGAATTTGCGTCGATACAATTTTCACGACTTCCGCTCATTCGAATACTCTAGATTGTCAAATGTATTCGCCTGAGTTCGGCGTTTATTACTTCTTAATTTCGCTTCATACCCGTGGCAATTGTTTGTTGGCCCTGCGGTAGAGGCTCAGCGAATGGAGCAAAAGGTGGCTTCGTGGCTGGGTTCGAATCTCATGACCGGCAGGAATTGTAACCCTACACTGATGATTACGTAAGCATGAAACATTAGCGTCTCTAGGTAGTAAATTATTATTATCAAGCCTCTTTAAGAATACTTAAGGATGAACAAGTCTGCGGAATTATAACTAAGGCTATCAACTAGCGTTATGTAATGTTAACAACTTCCGCTGTAGTGGTTGGGTTTGAATCTCATGACCGGTAGCAAATGTTACCCTGATGATTGCGTAAGCATAAAACACTGAAAAAATGAATTATATATATATATATATATATATATATATATATATATATATATATATATATATGTGTTGTTTTGAGAAAGAAAATCGAAGAATTTATAAAATGGTGATCAACGTTTCGTCCCCTATTGCAGGGGACATCGTCAGGATATCAAAATGAAAAATGCAGAAGAAAAAAAAACGATCATAAACCATATGCGGGTGAAAAGGGAACCATATTAAAATCCTACCCATTCCGGGCAGAAACTATAAATGTGCGTGTGGGAAAGTTGGTTGGTTGTTTTTGTTTTACGGCATATCAACCCTTTTCGGGTTATTTAATGCCGAATCCAAAGATTTTGAAGAAAAATATTTTTAATAGAATATATTTGTTATTTTTACGTCAGTTTCTATTTAACCCATAGTTGGGACCCTAACAGGTACTACCACTCCGGGTCAGAGTGGACCTGGGAGCAATGGTAATTAAAGGGTGGCTCCACACTCCCCAAAGCCCACAAACTGAGGCCTCGCCACTGGATATAGTTTAAGGTCATATCCAGGACCCCCATTGAGGGACTTTTACCCTCTGCAGGGGGGGGGCAGTCGGCGTATTCTAATGCCCCACCGACAGGGCCTGGGAAGGTTGGATTATTCAATGTATATATATATATATATATATATATATATATATATATATATATATATATTATCAGTCATTTACTATTCCGATTATATTATACAATAAGTCCAATATATACTGATTTATATATGTGAATGAAAAACAGATATACAAAAATTTGTAATCTTTTAATCTTTGTTCATTAATCTGTTCTTCTTTGTGTGTCATGTCACTTCAACATCCCGGTTATCTAAAACATCCTTCTTGTACACTTACATATTCGTTTACCAGCAATGCTTCAAACAAACTACCTTTCCCTTATATATATATATATATATATATATATATATATATATATATATATATATATATATGAAAAGATTAATTTTCTAAAGCATTCTTTGTCTTGCTTAGAATAATAAAAATCATTTGATATGAAACTCAACCACTTCATTTCATTTCAATGAGAGTTTTTTGAAATTCATTGAATCACAATTTTATATATATATATATATATATATATATATATATATATATATATATATATATATATATATATACACGTTAAGAAACGTTATTTAAATACATATGTACAAGCACTTTTTCCCTCTAATCTTATTCATTTTGTTTAAATTATTTAAGGAGAGGCGGTTCAGGACAATAGACTGAATTACCCAGGATGTTTTTATATTTTGTTCTTTGATTATTATATTTCCTATAATAGAGGCTAAATTGTAGAAACCTTTTCTTTGCGCGATGGTACTAGTATTTGAAATAAGTGCTGACTCTAGAAGTCTTATTTTGGCTTTAATTACAACGAATTTGATAATTTTCGAATGATCAAACGAGTGATCGTGTTCAGCAAAAATGGCAAAAAAGTGCATTCAAGGAGTTTCCATGCTTTATGACTCTTCTATTTCTAACTTTCGCTGTGTTTCACCTATATATGTTTGGTGGCAATCGTTACAAGGGATACAATATACGCCGGCGTTGGATATGTGGGGGTTTTGGGAGAGTGCTTGCTGATTTTTAATGTCTGTTAACTTTCCCCACTCTTTATCTGTGCCTAAATCAAAACGTAGATTCCATGAACAAAGCTTCTTTCTTAGAACTGCACGCCTGTGGAACTCTGTTCCGTCTGCCTGCTTCCCTCCTGACTACAACTTGGATGTCTTCAAGTCCAACGTAAACAAATTCCTGATGAACCGCCCTCCTAAGTAATGACACTTTAAATATCCACACTAACGTACTGTACTTACAATAACTCTTATCTCTGAGTGGCTTCCGGGGCTTGATAAGTGGTGACCACCTTGTAAAAAAAAAAAATAGAAAAAAAGTCTGTTGAGATTGTTGTATTACTAGCATTTCAGCCCGGCGTTGCCCGGGTGTTTGGAGGTGTATGCTGAGCAAAAAAAAAAAAAGAGTAAATTTTTTTTTTAATTTGACCCCTATTATGACCCCTTAAAATTTATAGTTTCGGGCTCAAATCACTTTATTAAGTTAGATCCAGGTTCAAGGAACCTATATCTAAAATTTCAAGTGTCTAGACCCAAAATTGTCGGAGGAGTTTGGTAGAGTTCTTAAAGGTCAAATCGTTGGAATTTGACCCCTTAACAGCCAAATTTCTGGCTGACACCCGTCACATCGATTTTCCCAAATCTCAGTACCCGGTATTTCAAATTTCGAGTCTATAGACTAAAAATTGACAGAGTTATTGCGTAGGGAAATGTACACAGACAGACAGACACACGGACACACAGACAGACAGACACGTTCACTTTTATAGATATATAGATTAGTGTGGGGTAGGAATGAAAAGATATCTGTTTAGTAGGAAGGTATCTGTTTTATTTTTCTGATTGTTTGTATTAGAATATATTTTCGTAGCTTTTCTCTACGCGTTAGAAATGAAATAACGTCAACCATTTTATTTTTACTCAACCATTTTATTTTTATATATATATATATAGTAGAAATGGTAATTAATAAAAACCTGAAGAAAGTGCTCAATACTGTTGTAGAGCAAATATGCGTTTTATTTTTTATTGCCATATCTTTCTGTTAAGTTACATTATTGTTTCAGCTACCCGGCCGTTTTTTTTTTGTTTTTGTTTTTGTTTTTGTTTTTTTTTTTTTGGCCGTCTGTAACGAACATTTTTGAAAAAGTCTGAGGAAGCTACAGATGGCCATAAAAACGGCTGGGTAGCTGAAACAATAATGTAACTTAACAGAAAGATACGGTAAAAAAATAAAACGCATATATATATATGTGTGTGTGTGTGTGTGTGTGTGTGTGTGTGTGTGTGTGTGTGTGTGTGTGTGTGTGTGTGTGTGTGAAAGAGATTTAGAAGGCTGTCACAATGCGAGGAATGAATTATAGTCGCTGTTGGTAAGAGGAGACGAGAACAAGTGGCGATTTACAAATCAATAAGTACATATATATATATATATATATATATATATATATATATATATATATATATATATATATATATATTCAGTTGCATGGTAAAATGTCTTACTTGTAATTCTATGCGACGTATTCCATTATTAATTTCGGAAAAATTTTCCCTTTTCAAATGGTGTGCGTAACAGGTCGATTCAAAGCATATATATATATGTGTGTGTGTGTGTGTGTGTGTGTGTGTGTGTGTGTGTGTGTGTGTGTGTGTGTGTATTCATCATCGACTTAATTTGGATTCCGTTTTTTGAAAATTAAATGTTGTTTACTCTTCTTAAAGTGTTTTAACATGTTTTATAAATCTTTTGTTCTTACATGTATTTATTTATGTATATATATATATATATATGTGTGATTATTTTATTAATCTTTTGTTCTTACATATATTTATATATGTGTATATATATATGTGTGTGTGTAATTATTTTATTAATCTTTTGTTCTTACATATATTTATATGTGTATATATATATGTGTGTGTGTGTAATTATTTTATTAATCTTTTGTTCTTACATATATTTATATATGTGTATATATATATGTGTGTGTGTGTGTGTAATTATTTTATTAATCTTTTGTTCTTACATATATTTATATATGTGTATATATGTGTGTGTGTGTAATTATTTTATTAATCTTTTGTTCTTACATATATTTATATATGTGTATATATATATGTGTGTGTGTGTGTTTAATTATTTTATTAATCTTTTGTTCTTACATGTATTTATATATGTGTATATATATGTGTGTGAGTGTGACTATTTTATTAATCTTTTGTTCTTACATATATTTATATATGTGTATATATATATGTGTGTGTGTGTAATTATTTTATTAATCTTTTGTCCTTACATATATTTATATATGTGTATATATATATGTGTGTGTGTAATTATTTTATTAATCTTTTATTCTTACATATATTTATATATGTGTATATATATGTGTGTGTGTGTGTGTGTGTGTGTGTGTGTGTGTGTAATTATTTTATTAATCTTTTGTTCTTACATATATTTATATATGTGCATATATACATATATATTTGATGAAAATAATGGAAATAATATTCCGACAAAATAGAGAAATAAAAAGGAACAAACCGACCTATTATGTGTTCATCAACGTTTGGTCTTTATTTCGAGACTTCATTCATCCAGAGGAAGTCTCGAAATAAAGACGAAACGTTAATGAACACATAATACGGTTTGTTCATTTTTATTTCTCTACATATATATTTATATACGTATGTATATATATACATATTTATATATACGTATGTATATATATAAATATGCGTGTGTGTGTGTGTATGTGTGTGTGTGTGTGCTATGATCGGAATTTTCCGGGTACTTTACGTAAAACGCCGAAAGTTGCCGAACGAAAACGAACAGCAAAAAAAAAAGAAAACAGAAACGCTCGACTAATTATTCCCAGCAATCAACGTCATTTTAAGAAAAAAAAAAGTATTTTTTATCATTGATTTATTTTAAATAAACTGAAATAAATATTTCGCTTTATTTAAAAAATTAAACTTACCTTACAATGAGTGTTTTTTTTTATTTTAATTCTAATTTTCTTAAAGTTTCATAAAAATAATTTTATAATTATTCATTGTATTTTCTTTGTAACAAGAAAAATATTGTTTTCATTTTGTTTTTAATTAATTTTCGATTGACGTGTTTTCGTCATTGCTAAAAAAATTAGTCTGCTTTTGCGCGAAAATAAAATGATGAAGCTTTCGTTCGACACTTTTCGGTGTTCTACGTAAACTGCCTGGAAATTTTCGACGATAGTCCGGTCGATATTATGCATAAGTATCGCCATTTCGTTCCCCATTGAAAAGTTCATTTATTTAGCTTTTCAATATCCTTTTTTTTTTCTTTTTTTTTTTTTTTTTCATTATTTCCCGGGCATATTTATGTGTGAAACTTACTTTACAACGAGTGTTTTTTCTTTCTTTTTTTTTTTTGTTTACATCGTAATCACCACTTATTAAGGCCCAGAAGCCACTCGGAGATAACGGTTATTGCGTGTACAGTAATCAATGGGATAGTATCGTAGTAATCGTTAGTATTGGATTTTAATTTTTTTTTTTTTTTTTCAGAAAAAAATATTCAATAAATATTCATTGTTACAACAAAAAGAAATATTTTTCATTGAATTATCTTCGCCATTATTCTGCACAAGTACCGCCATTTTGTTCACCATTAAAAAGCTTAATTTAATTTGTTTTGAATTTTTGGTTTTGGATTTATTTTTATTTTCATTATTTTCCAGACATGTTTTCCCTCCCATGTTTCGGCCAAACAGATACTGCTGGTATGTATTATTCAGAATTTTATACTACTGTCGACTTGGTCCCTGGCATTGGCAGAGACCATCTTCAGATGACGATAGCATCTTTGGGTACTGCCAGGAACCACGCCGACATTTAATATAAATTGTTTGTACAAGTTATGTTTTAGAGAAATAAGAAAATGAACGCATATGTATACGACATTTTAAAAATAAATGTTAAAATTTAAACGATATTTCTCGCGGTTGAGATTGGCTGTGAGGTTTGTTCCTTGCTAATGGAGTCAGAGATGACTCTGTGGCTGGGTTCAAATCTCCGGACCGGTAGTAATCGTGTAACCGATGATTCGCAAAAGGTTGAAACACTGGTGTCCGTTGGTATTAAAATAAATTATTATTGTAATAATATATATATATATATATATATATATATATATATATATATATATATATATATATATATATATATATATATAGAGAGAGAGAGAGAGAGAGAGAGAGAGAGAGAGAGAGAGAGAATGAATAAATGACAAAAAACTATATTCCAAAATACATGATGTTGATCATCTTATAATTTATTCCTTTAATTCAGTTTGACGGATTGATTGTTGTCACTTCTTCTGATTAGTTAAGGGCATAATAGATTCACTGATTGATATAATAATTAAGTGATTGATTTTGCGCTGCGAGACGGATGCTGTCAAGAACTGTATAAGTCAACTGAGTTAAAGAAAAAATAATAAGATGGTCAATATCATGTATTTTGAAATATAGTTTTTTATCATTTATTCTGTATATTGCTCTGTAATTACATTGAGCTTCTTAAATAAGGATTGGTATATATTATAAGAAAATATATTTCTACAGATATATATATATATATATATATATATATATATATATATATTCATATCTCTCCCTCTCTCTCTCTCTCTCTCTCTCTATATATATATATATATATATATATAGAGAGAGAGAGAGAGAGAGAGAGAGAGAGATTTGTCCTTTATTTCTCTTTCTCTCTCTCTCTCTCTCTCTCTCTCTCTCTCTCTCTCGTCTTTTTATATATTTTTCTTCCTCTTTCTCACTTGCTATTTTATAGATTCCCTCTCACTCTTATCTCTCTCTCTCTTTCTTATCTTCCTCTATCTCTCTTATCTTCCCCTCTCTATCTACCTTAATTCCCTCTCTCCACCTCTCTCTTCCCCTCTTTCTCTTCCCCCCCCCCTCTCTCTCTCTCTCTCTCTCTCTCTCTCTCTCTCTCTCTCTCTTGTCTTCTCCTCTATCGCTTACCACTGCATGTCTATTTTTTCTTCCCACAGAACCGGACACTTGTGGGACGCGTTTCATGATTCCATTTCCGGTCGAGACAGCCAAGTGTGACATTACCATCGAAATCGTGCCGCAGGTGCTAAACGTCACCCTAGCAACCATCACCGCATCGTTCATGAACAACGACCTCCATCTCAATTACGAGATTGCCCCAAACACATCACTCGTTGTGCCGTTGAACTTTACACATTTCTATTCGCCACCAAACGAAGGACCCGGAAATGAAAAGGCAATTGGTAAGAATCTTAGCAGTTCAGCCCGGCTTTGCTCGGGCCCTATGTACTGTTCATAACTTTATGTGCATATATATATATATATATATATATATATATATATATATATATATATATATATATATATATATATATATATATATATATATGGCGGTTAAGCTACACTGAATATTCCGCGTTTCATCCACTCTAGGACTCCTTAGGCTTGTGCGCATCAGCCTGAGGAGTCCTAGAGTGGATGAAACGCGGAATATTCAGTGTAGCTTAATCGCCATATATATTTTATAACTTACTAACTAGCTCTACCTACGTATTGAACACTTTTGAAGTAAATACTTAAAGTTTACGCATAAATCTATACTTTCGTATATTAATTTTATGTGTGTTTATGTGTGTAAATTAAGTAGTTATATATATATATATATATATATATACATATGCATATATATACACATATATATACATATATATATACATATATATATACACATATATATACATATATATATACACATATATATACATATATATATACACATATATATACATATATATATACATATACATATATATACATACATATATATATACATATATATTTATGTATATATATATATATATATATTAAAAAGTTTGACTGATGTCCAGGTCACCTACATCTAAAGTTTCAAGTGTTTAGACCCAAAATGGGCTGAATAGTTTTCTAGAGACCGCAAAGGTCAAATCTTTTACACTTTGACCTCTTGACGGCCAAATTTTCAGCTAAAAACCTATTTAAAAGCTTACCCTATGTCTGAATACAGTTTATGTAAAATTTCAAATCTTTAGACAGCAGAGGTCAATTTTTTTTAACTTTGACCCCAATTTTGACCCCTTAACATTTGGGGGGGGGGTTTCAAATCAAATTTAAAAGTTTGATGCATATCCACGTAACCTACATTTAAAATTTCAAGTGGTTGGACTCAAAATTGGCGGAGGAGTTTTGTAGAGTTTTCAAAAGTCAAATCGTTGACCCCTTGACAACAAAATTTCTGGCCGAAAACGGATTTAAAAGATTTTCCCAAGTCTTAATACCCCTTATGTCAAATCTCGAGTCTGTAGACTTAAAATTGACAGAGTAATTTGGCAGGGAAATGTACACAGACAGACACACCGACAGTCAATGTCACTTTTATAGGTATATAGATTTTCACACGCGCATGCACACACATGGTGAACCAGGATAAAGCTTCACATGCTTCTCCGCAGTGGTTTTGTCAACAATACATTGTAGTCTACATTGCACTGTAGAGAACCTACTCTTGATTTATAAAATTAATTTTTATATATAATGGCTTGCATTAAAGTTTAAAATGCAAAAGTCAAGTATCATAATTCAATTGTGCTCTAAACAGAAACATTTATTCCGAACGCACCCCTATCTTATAAAATAACCTGCTGTTGATTTTATAGGCCGGGCTTTTCTACCTGTGCGATGATAAAACGTTTTAAATGCGCTTAGGTTGTATAAGGGTGTTAACACATAAAGTACATTTCTGCAAAATTTCTAAAAAATTGGCCCATCCGTTTCGGAGTTCATAAGAAACGAATTGACATATGCACACAAATACACAAAGTGCCTTTTTATGTATAAGTACAGGGGTTTTGTTTCATTGTACGTAGAAATAATTGTTTTAATTTTATTTGCTTAAATAACGATTACTAACCTGCATAAAAGCAACAAGAAAACTTCCATAAAAAATAGATTTTTCTAGGTTTTAATAAATTGATAAAAATAAATAAAGTAATTTCTGCTCAACCAGGCAACACCAGGCACTCTTGCTAGTGTATAATGATTTTTAATTTTGTTCTTTTTTTATTATTCTAGGTCTTCTACTCCGTTCATCTGGCGACGTTTGCGTGATGTACGGCAAACAGCGAGGTGACAGGAGCCAACTGTATCCCACGGACGCCTTCGGTACCGACTACGTCATTATGACGCCAAGCACCACCATCAACATGTCATCGACGGTGTTCGTGATGCCCCAAGGGATACCGGGAGTCCTTACCAATGTCACCTTGACGGCCAGCAGGAACAGTTCCCTCTGCGAGCTCTTCTCTTGCGGCGATGACAACCGGGAATTTAATTTCACCATCAGATCCAACGAAGTCCTGGTGCTGGAGGATGGGAACTTGATGGACGGCGTCCAGTTGAG
The DNA here is from genome assembly GCF_053919585.1 of Euprymna scolopes. Classification (NCBI taxonomy): domain Eukaryota; kingdom Metazoa; phylum Mollusca; class Cephalopoda; order Sepiida; family Sepiolidae; genus Euprymna; species Euprymna scolopes. Next base: position 71,706,712 of record NC_136522.1, read on the forward strand.
TGCAGACCGGCCGGTGGGGGTCCTTGTCGGAGGCATCACCACCGAAGATCCCCGGAATGGCACAATCTGTCTCGAACCAACAATATCGACCACGGAGATGTTACCCCCGATCAGTACCTGGGGAAAAATGTTCGTGGCCGTTCCGCTAACACCCGAAATACCAGTAACCCTAAAAATTACAGGTGAGTGCAATTGAAATCATTTAAATCAGCTGTTTACAAATGGATGGTCGCTTTAAATGAACGTAGATTGTCTTGAACTGAATCTTTTTTGCAAGATCTGGAAAAAAACAAAGAATTCGGCAGATATTGCCTCTGTTCTTTTTGGTTGTTATTTTTACAGGAGAAACACCATTTATCAAATCCTGAAGGCTACTCAGAGATAGTGGGTAATGTGTACGGTGATAGAAATCAGATAAAGATTGACTATTTAAGTGGACAGTTCAACAAAAATTTGTTTACAGTTGAACTTGAAGACGACCATGTTGAAGTCAGCTGAAAAGGGGGCTAGCAAAACAAAGTTCCAACATCGGCTAGTTCTAGGAACGAAGCTTTTTTCGTGGAACTTGCGTTTACAGAGCGGGGGTCAATTTAAACGAACATAGATAGTCTCGAACTGCTGTAAAAACAAATAATTCAAGATGAACAACGAATTTATGCACGATCATTTTTGAAAACGTTTGTTTTTTATTATTATAATGTTTTTTTCTTTCTTTTTTACTTTTAAAATGGACCAAACGTTGTATGTCGAGACTCGCAAAAAATAAAACTTTGACACGAATTTCTTAAGTGAAAGTGAAAGTTTCTTATTTCGTTCATTTTCGCGCGAAAGTCGCCGACATGTGTTTACAACACGGCACAATATATTCTCCCTTTTGGTTTAAAGTTCGAATCGAGAAGTAAAGAGAGTTTTACACTGAGGTAATTACTTTTATTAGAACCAGTTACAACGCCATTAGATCTTATCATAAATTAGGCGGATCATTTATGAACAATTATTTGCATGCAATAGTTAGACATCGTATTAAATCCAATCCATTGTTATAGTTTACTTGTATAAATAAATTTAGATTCTGTTCTTGACATATAAGTTTACTGATTAAAGGAGATAAAGTGCAGAAACCGCCATATATATATATAACTACTTCATTTACTCACATAAATTTAATATACGAAAGTATAGATTTATGCGTAAACTTTAAGTATTTACTTAAAAAGTACTCAATACGTAGGTAGAGCTAGTTAGTAATTTATAAAATATATATGGCGATTAAGCTACACTGAATATTCTGCGTTTCATCCACTATAGGATTCGTCAGGCTTATGCGCGAATTCTGTGGTTGCTTCTTGTTTTTATATATGTTGAGGATTTTTAGTTAGCCAATCAGCTTTCTAGTATCCACCGCGCCCCTTCCTATCAGCCAATGGGCATGCATTTTATCGAACAAAGGATCTGTTTTAGAACTAGGTTAGTGGTTTAAGGCAGACCTTTTCCTCCTTTTTTATTTATATATATATATATATATATATATATATATAAAAATAAACATATGTGTACATACATATATGCACATATATATACATATATATACATACATATATATGTGATCGTTTATGTATATTCTTGTTTATTTAATTTATTTATTTGTTTATTTTCTATTGTTTTTGTTAGTTTTAAAGCTATTTTGTATCGCTATCCTAGAGTAAGTTTTATTTTGTGAACACAGTTATTTGCTATTTCACTTTTACAGTTTAATAGATTTTGGGGTTCTTTAAAGTACAGGATAGCAAATTTTTCATGGAGGCATAATTTACATGGGTCGTCTAAATGTCTGCATGTGGTAGCTTGTCTCATTATTTTCCATTCGACTACCGGCGAATGTCCGCTTTCTTTGAGTTCCCAGTATTTATTCGCTAGTGTTGTTTTTATACGGTGTTTTTTATTTTTAAATGTACTTTTGTGGTCATAGTATCGGGTTTGGAAATCTAAGGAAGTCATGCCTATGTAATATTTCTTGTTATTCTGGTTTTCTTTCGATAATATTGTTGCTTGATAAACTACCCTTTTTGTTAGACATTTATTTTGGACTGGGCAAAGTGTGCGGTGTCTACAGTTGCATTTATCTTGTTCATTATTAGTATTTTTATTTATGGTATGGTTGTTCTTGTCCGGGGTTGGTTTGTTATTATCATTATTATTATTATTATTGTTATCATTATTATTATTATTATTATTATTATTATTATTATTATTATTATTATTATTATTATTTATTTTACCATTACGCCATCTTGGATTTTGATGTAAAGGAATAAACTATAAAAATTGTCAACATCATGTATTTTGAAATATAAATGTTTGTCATTTATTCTATATATTGCTCTGTATTCACATTGAGCTTCTTATATAAGGATTGATATATAATAAGAAAAATATATTTCTACAGAAATATATATGTGTGTGTATGTGTGTGTATGTGTGTGTGCGTGTGTGTGTATGTGTGTGTATGTGTGTGTATGTGTGTGTGTCTACAGTACTTGTTGCTATCAATCCAACTTTTTGTTGTCTTGTTTTTTGTGAAAATAATCTTTATATATATATATATATATATATATATATATATATATATATATATATATATATATATATAATGACTACCTGTGACCCGTTTGGGTCAGTACGTTATATTAGCTATGGAATTAATGTATGAGCGTGACACTTGTGACGTAAAGAAAATAGTTTTTAGTGACATAACAGAAACATTTCTATGAAAGTATATTAAAATGAAAAAAAGAATATACATAGATTTCTATGAGTCGTTCTGTTTATAATTGTTTTGTTTTGAAAAAAAAACAGCCATTGAATTATAAGTGGTTTGCCATACTTATAGGTAAATGTGCACTGAACATATACCATAATGCTTAAAGCTAAATTCAAATTTTGATATATCTTTTAATTTAAACGCGAAAAAAAAACAATTGGGACGCTGAAAACATACACAGTAAAACAATGCGTTTTATTGTCGTGTTGATTATTTATTTGTAATGCCAATTAAAAATAAACATATTTTCGGGGTTATTTATGTTGGTAGTGTAGAAGAAAATGTATGAATGTTTTTTTAAGAAAAGTGTATTAAAAAATGGAGAATAACTTTTTTTTTAATGAAGCGGTGAATAAATCGCCGTTGTAAAATGCTCTTATGGTTGTCAACGGGTTAAAGTAGATTTATTTGTAAGAAAATTGCGTTAAAATAACTTAAACGTAATATGGAAATGAACGGTGTTAAAAAAATGCAGAAAGTATTAACAATTGTTTATTTGGATAATTTAAACGCAAAAACAAACAATTGGAACACTGAAAACGTACATAGTAAAACAATACGTTTTATTGTCGCATTGATTATTTGTTTATGTACGCATGTGCAACCGGAAATCGTAAACTGAATTACTTAAGGCGTGGTTCATCAAGAATTTGTTTATGTTGGACTTGAAGACTACCAAATTGTAGTCAGCTGGAAAACAGGGAAACGGAAGAGAGTTTCACATGCGTGTAGTTCTAAGAAAGAAGCTTTGTTCATGGAATCTACGTCTTGGTTTAGGCATAGATAAAGAGTGGGGGAAATTATTGACAGTGGTTTCAAGTAGACGAGTGTTTTGTTTCTTTCTGTTTTGTTTTGGGTTTTTTGTTTTGTTTTGTGTTTATTTTGATTTTTGTTTTGTTTTTTTGCTTGTTTTTTGTTTTTTTGTTGTTTTTTGTTTTTTTTGTTTTTTTTGTTTTTTTGTTTGTTTTTGTTTTTGTTTTGTTTTATTTTTGTTTTTTGTTTTGTTTTTGTCATTTTGCTTTGTTTTGTTTTTGTTTTTTGTTTTGTTTTTTGTTTTTGTTTTTTTTGTTTTTGTTTTGTTTTTTGTTTTTGTTTTTTTGTTTTGTTTTGTTTTTTTGTTTTTATTTTGTTTTGTTTTGTTTTTTTGTTTTTCTTTTGTTTTGTTTTTGTTTTGTTGTTGTTGTTGTTGTTGTTGTTGTTGTTTTCATTTTGCTTACCTGCTTCTTCTTTTTTCTCCGTTCCCAGGTGAAACAAATGTGACAGTGTATCTGGAAACGTCCGTCTATTCCTATGATGTCACAGACTCGTCAGTTCTCCAATTAATTTTTGTTAACGACTGTTACATCATGCTCAAGTCCGCCCGACCCATCCAGGTCATGTACATAACAAACGTCTCTTCCGCGGACGAGCGGACAATGTACCAGAACGACTTTATCCTACCCCCACTCGAACAATACATCGGTTACCAAGCCTTCTCCTTAAAAAAACCGCACAACGCCAGCACCCTTGTGGCGGTGAGCCCCTCCGCCCTCGGGGACGAGTCGCTGTCGCAGGTCTGGCTCGACTATTACACCAACGAGACGGCGACCCGTGTCTACAAACTCACTCAGGAGAACGTGACGGTGACGCGAGTGGGTAACCTCCAGGGCACCTACCATTCCATATTGGACATGAAGATCAATACGTCTTACGGGATCCTCTACGACGCTGACCGCAGCAGCTTCAGTGTCCTGGGGATGCGGCTTACAACACTGTACAGACAGTGCCAGACAGGTAGCAATTCGTCGCGGAATTCGTCGACGCTTTACGACAGGGTGTGTGGAGACTGGATGGCCCGTAATAACGAGACTTTATCGGCCGGTTCGGACGCCTCGGCGAACGGGCCGTCCGGTCCAAGGAAGAACTGTATCCACAAGAACGATAGATTCAACAGACCTTCCCGTTTTTCTGTCCAGGGGAGAAACAAGAACGATCACTCTGTCGATACGGCGCTCAGTAACAACATAGTGGCGGTAATTGTCTCCCTTTCCGTGGCTTTACTGGCCGTGTGCGTAGTTATTTCATCTTTCGTTTTAATTGAGCTGATCACCCGGCGGAAACAACTGAGAAGCACGAAGATACGACCGTTTATCTCCTAAGGTTATCACACTAAATGAGGATTTTAAAAAAAAAAAAAGAAACGAAATGATTTTTTGAGGAATTCAATTTTTAAAAAAAAGATGTTTTTAAAAAGAATAGTACACATTAAATTTTTTTTTTTTAAATATCGATTTTTAAATTTAAAAAAAATGGAAATTAGAGAGAGTGAGGTAATCTACCCCCCACCCCGGTGAAAGAAAATCTGAGTACAAATGAACCCAAGTACAAACAAAAATCACTAACAAAATTGGAAGCAGATTGAATTTTTAAAAACGACATAAATGAAAAAAAAATAGTGCGTTCTTTGGTACAACAGGGGCGCATGTGGACAATCATGTGGACAATCATGATTTTCTTTAATTTCTCGTGTATACAAAATGATACCAGTTGTACTCACAGTATGGCTGGTGACAGACTAACGTCCTGCTATGAGGATGGTCGATACCATCCGTTTCGTTTCACGCTATAAAATCAAACTCAAGCATCTTCCCTGTGATCTTTACGCTTTGCGAGTTCATGAACACAAATAAACCATAATACTTGACTCCAGACTTTAATTAAAGCCGCAATTTGCTTTCCCATTGACAGTTTCCAGATCATTTCGAGTTATCACGTAGTAAACATACCAGGCATCTTTTACGTTGATAGATAACATGATATCCTCAGTCCTAGTCAGTATATATACCCCATTGCACCGATTGTGCGAATCGGGAAAGCTCCTTAATGGGTGAGAGAATGCCGAGGAAACTTCGAAAAAAAGTTCCTTACCGGCGGCCTAGGCTATTCATTTAGGCTCCAGTAATGGCCACACCTCATATTAGCCCATTACCCGCTAGCGTCCCATTGATGAGACGCTCGAAAACAGCATTTACATCTAAAAGTTTACCTTAATTCGGCCGCGACATTGCGTTACATCCAGTCTTCGTGGAGAGACAATAATTCAGTAAAATGGCCGTCAGGTTGACTATATCCTGAAATGACTTTGGAGGCGTTCAGACTGGCTTAAACTAGAGTCTAAACTCAAAGGTCAAGTATTACGGCTAATTTGTGTATCTAACTCAAAAGAAAATACGAATTTCTCACGCGCCCCTGGTATACCAAAGAATGTGCATTTATTTTTCTTTCGTACTTCTAATTCGACCATATTTTATTACAAGATGCGTATACAATTGCATAAAATCTCGTTATAAAAAAATCGTTTCTACAAATTGCGTTATAAAAGCAATATAACCGAAACCGCGTTATAAAGACATTGATTTTATAAAATTGGTTGTAAAAACCACGTCGCATGAATTGCATTACGAAAATCCTATACACGAATCATGTTACAAAATTGTTGTTGCAAAAATCACTTTATGAAACAAAAACTGTTATTGAATGCGCGTTATTAAAAAAAATGTTATAAAATCACGTTATAAAAATAGTGTTTTTACAAATCGCGTTATAAAAATATTGTTATAAAAAACTGTAATCAAAAGCGCGTTATAAAAAAACTTTTAAAAAATCACATTATTAAATCACTTTATGAAAATATTTTCTTTACAAATTGTGTTATAAAAAAATGTTGCAAGAACCGCGTTATAAATATAAAAAAATGTTGCAAGAACCGCGTTATAAATAAAAACATTGTTGCAAGAACCGCGTTATAAATAAAAACATTGTTGCAAGAACCGCGTTATAAATAAAAAAAATGTTGCAAGAACCGCGTTATAAATAAAAACATTGTTGCAAGAACCGCGTTATAAATAAAAACATTGTTAAAAATAAGAGTGTGATAAAAAAAAAACGTGTAAAAATCACATTACAAAATCGCGTTATAAAAAAATCACACTATAAACAACTTGCTGTGAAGAAATTACGCGATACGAACTAAACTAAATACTCGAATTCTACTCAAAGTCATTTTTGTAAAACACAAACCTGATATCCTTGACTTTTTTTTAAGAATCATCGGCAGAATTATCGGAATTGTCACCAAGATTCGGACTTCAAATCGAAACTATAAAAAAAATATCAAATGCAGTTGTGTGTGTCTGAGGAGAATACGGGTGCGAATATGGAATCGATCTTAAAAAAAAACATTGGTGAGGTATTTAATAATGGTGATCGTGTAGAAAGATTATGTAGCGCCAATATTCTAACTGATGAAGGCGTGCTTGGATTGAGCAATGAACCGATTGAGTCGCAAGAAAAACTGATTATAATATTTTGGTCGATGCTCCAAACTACCCCCACCACATGTGTCATTGCTCTACCCATCATAGAAGCCCACACTTCGTATGGTGCAAATTTAATTATCCAGAGAGTCGAAGAGCTGTTGTCATTATGTGACATTAAAGGGGGCCGTCCCCGTTTCAATAATTCACACGTTAAAGAAAATACATTTTGGAATAATAAAAGCAGTCAGTTGTATCCTTCTTTAAAACAATTAATGAATATCTGACCTCCAAAGACAAATTGTGAAATATGGAAATGCGTTAAGAAAAGATTATTTGTTAGAAAATTGCGTAATACCAAATATCATTATAACAAAGCAAATCGCGCTATAAGAAATTTTAATATATATATATATATATATGTGTGTGTGTGTGTGTATGTAAAAAAACACGGGAATTCGACTCAAAAACTCCTTAAAATATCTCCAATATGAAAACGCGTTAAAAAAATATCGCATTATAACAAACTGCGTTAGATCAAATCGCGTTATACCAAATATCATTATTATAAATCAAATCGCGCTATCATAAATCAAATCGTGCTAGAAGAAATTTATATATATATATATATATATATATATATATATATATATATATATATATATATATATATATACGTTGCAAACACGCACGTTCGACTCACAAACCCTTTAAAATATTTCCAATATGAAAACGCATTAAGAAAAAATTTCGTTATGAGAAATTTCGTTATACCAAATCGCGTTATACCAAATATCGTTATAAGAAATGAAATCGCGCTATAAGATTTTTTTAATCTGTAGTAAATACGTGCATTCTACTCCACGAACTCCTTAAAATATTTCCAATGGAAATCGCGTTATAGCCAACATACACGTATGCGAAGGTTCGCGTTCAAACCAAAAAATGTCATTGTGAGCCATTCACATTTCGAACGTTTCTCACGTTTTCAAATCACGCGCTATTTCAAAAATTACGATGAAGAAAAAAATGAATATAATAGAAAGAAACTCACGAAACTGCATTATATCGACGAAAGATCGATACGAGAATTCATTTTTTTTCTCAACATTGCTTCCAGAATTTGATTGGTACCTTCACCAATTCTCATCATTACACCTGGAATTAAACGATTATCTGTTGTTTAATCTTGGACTAAACGATTATCATGTTGTTTTTTTTTTAATTGCAAAAACAAATTGATCATCTTCGTTTATTTTTATTATGGAGAAAGAAACTCGACTTTGCAAATATTGAAAAGAATTTCTACGAAAAAAAATCCCAAGAAAACGGAACCTCAGATCAAATTTGAAAAAAAAAATCAATGAACAAACTAAATATATGATGGTATTGAGAATTTCAAAGAATTAAAGAAAAAAAACATTGATTTTGGGGGTGGAATTTTAATCACTGGTAGACTCCTCTCTCTACAAAACCAAATATCGCTTTCTTCGCAGTCTTTAATGAATCCTGAAGATTCCTTAAAATAGTTAGAAAGTATAAAAAGGACGAAAGTTCCAACTTTAGGGCAATTACATTTTTTTAATGATGATAGAAAAATCTAGAAGATTGACCTTTATAGAAGGTTTTCTTCCTTAAGAATTTCCATTTAAAGAAAAAAAATGGTACTTTGATACGACAGAGGCGCGTGTGAAATAATTAAGGTTCTCCTTAATGGTGTTAACAACCAATGGTGATGATCGCAAAACAATCGAGCCCTTCTAGAGGCATTTTTTTTTCTTTTTTTACTAAAATTCATCACTTATCAAGGCCCGAAAGCCAGTCAGGGATAAGGGTTAAGACTAAAACAAGTTTGAAAATAAGAGTTGAGATAAATTGATAGTTGAATGCTGATAAATACTTTGGGAGGATCAAAAAACTGCATGTAAAATATAAACGCCAACTAAAAAATAAAACTGCAGTTGTTTGCACTTTGTCAGAAACATCTCTTATAGAATGTGAAAAACTAAAAAAAAAAATATATTGGGGAGAACCGGAAGTTACAAGAAGAATACCGGAAGTAAACATTAAGTCCATTGCCAACTCTATGATATTACTAGGGATAGATTAAACTCCTTTTACACGATTTAATCTGACCGCAGGTTTCGTTTGAGGATGAAAACCAGATATTAAAAACTGTTTACTATAATAATAATAATAATAATAATAATAATAATAATAATAATAATGATAATAATAAATACTACTACTAATAATAATAATAATAATAATAATAATAATTAATACTACTAATAATAATAAAAATAATAATAACAAATAATGAAAATAATAATTAATACTATTATTAATAATAATAACAGTAACTATAATGATAATAATAACTAATACTACTATTAATAATAATAACAATGATAATAACTAATAATAGTAATAATAACTAATACTACTAACAATAATAATAACTAATACTACCATTAACATTAATAACTAATACTACTATTAATAATAATAACTAATGCTACTATTAATAATAATAACTAATGCTACTATTAATAATAATAACTAATACTACCATTAACATTAATAATATCTAATACTACTATTAATAATAATAACTAATATTACTAACAATAATAATAACTAATACTACTAACAATGATAATAACTAATACTATTAATGATAATAATAACAATACTAACAATAATAAATAATGCTACTATTAATAATAATAACAATAATTACAATAATTGATCCACTTAGGCTTGATCTTTACCTAATACTGCTGATTTTTAAGTAATAGAGCATTCAAGGATCTTTTTTTTAAGTCTTTGGTATGTCTTGAATAATAATAATAATAATAATAATAATAATAATAATAATAATAATAATAATTAATACTACTATTTAAAATAATAATAACTAATAATGATAATAATAAATACTTCTATTAATAATAATAACAATAATAGTAATAATAACTAATACTACTATTAATAATAATAACTAATACTACTATTAATAATAATAACTAGTACTACTAACAATAATAATAATAACTGATACTACTAACAATAATAATAACTAATACTACTATTAATAACTAATACTATTATCAATAATAATAACTAATACTACTATTA
>NC_136522.1:71721968-71834468 GCF_053919585.1 Euprymna scolopes
CGATGGAAGTCATTTTTGGGCTCATGGACTTTAAGTGTCTGAGAGAGTGGCACTCGTCTGACAAGACGTTGCAATCATCATCATCATCATCATCATCATCATCATGTATGTATGTATGTATGTATGTATGTATGCCTAAAACTTTCGACAGATGCGACGTATTTTCACGAATTAATTTGGTTTTGAAGCTCGACCCTTCGGATGACAAATATAAAAAGATTGGCTAAAAACATTAATTCCTTCACCTTACACTTGGCACTTTTTTACAGGGAGGGGTCGCTTTTTTTTACGGTGTTTTCAAAAGTCATCCCCTCTTTTCGATTGACTAGTCTTAATTTAAACCTTCGCCACTTCTGGTTTGGCGATGGACGCAACGTCAAAGACGTCACGTTTTTTTGTTTTTCGTTTTTTTATGTTCTATTTCTCCTTCGCGGTACGGGTTCGAGCCTGCCTGCCTACTACAACTTTTTTTTTTTATCAACACGTACCTCCAAACACCCGGGCAACGCCGGGCACCCGAGCTAGTCTAATAAAAAAAATCATAAAAAGTGATTAATTATTTAATGAACTTTCGATTTTCAAAGGAATATGCAAATTAGTTTATCTTTGTTAAGTCGCCCGCATATCCATGACTAAGTATGTTAAGAAGTTCGTTTTAATAATTTTTAACTTGAAAAAGTTTTTTTAATATTTACAGAGAGTATATATGTACATTATATTTAAAAAAAAAAAAAGAAAAAAAAAGGAAAAGGGAAAACGACTTGATTTGAAAATCTTAAGTAGGACGACACACGACACCTGGTGTGAATGTGGTATTATGGTGACTAAGAACTCGAGCTAGGAATATCTTAGACAACTCAAAGGTAAAGTGACAAGGGTAACTATAGACTCCCCCCCCTCCTTCCTCATTTTTTTTTTTTGATCGGCCTTGTGCCTGATTTTGTTTTGTTAATTTCTGTTTGCGAAATTAAATCAATAAATTAGTTTCAATGCGACAAAAGACCCAACTTTATTTTGTATGTATAGACGGATACGCATAATTTTTACAGGGGGCGCGAAACTTCACGTTTACCTGAAATCTTTAGGTGTCAAGCATAGAAGAAGACGATAATGGAATATGTTCAATGTCAGAAGTCAAAAAAAAATTCTACTTTTTTATAGAGAGATATACAACGAGAATTACGTGATTAGATACTGTCCATTTTTGTTGACGAGGCATTCAAGGGAGATCATTCATTGACTTTACTGTTAGAGTTATTTCCCCTTTCATGTATGAAAAATAGCATACATATAGAAGTGTGAACATGCTAACATTTTTTTAGAGGGTGTATGAGTTTTTTTCTTTTAGATGGTGCATGAGTTTTTTATATGGTGCATGACTTTTTAAAGGTTGCATGATTTTTTTAGAGGGTTTATGATTTTAGTTAGAGAGCGAATTATTTTTTTAGAAGGTTTATGATTTGTTTTTTAGCGGTTGCATGATTGTATTTAGGGGGTATATGATTTTTTTTTAGAAGGTGCATAATTTTTTAGAGAGCTTTATGATTTTATTTAGAGAGTGGGTGATTTTTTTAGAGGGTTTATGACATTCAAGCAGTTGCATGATTATTTTTAGAAGGTGCATGCTTTTATCGAGAGGTTTATGATTTTATTTAGAGGGTGCATGATTTTATTTAGAGGTTGCATGATTGTTTTTAGAGGGTTTATGATTTTTTTAGAGGTTGTGTGATTTTTTTAGAGGGTTTATGATTTTTTTAGAGGTTGCATGATTTGTTTTTTAGAGGGTGCCTGATTTTATTTTTAGAGAGTAATGAGTAACTATCTAAATATGACGCAGGTTACCAAGAAAAAAAATATTTATCATGTAGATTTATATTAAACAAAAAATACTAATGAATATTTGTTGTTGTACAGAAACGCAAATTAATGTTTCTTTTCTTTTTTTTTTTTATTCCAGCTTCCAGCTATAATTTCTCCCAACATCTCCCGATGAAATGAAGCAAGAGGTTTTCCTTCCCAGTGATTGATGCAGAGTCAGCAGTTTTTGCTTCGTATAACAAAGCAAAACTTGAAGACAGAAATTTTTTTTTTGTTGTAAAATGCGTTTCTGCTATTTCAAGATGGTATCTTTCTTCGTGGGGGGAAAAAAAATCACAGGACGAAAAATTCCTATGGAACAGTTGAAAAGAAATTCCCTGTTGATCATCGTCTGTGGAGATGGGGAGGAAATATTTAACCCGGAAATAAAACACAAGAAAAGATAAGTCGCTGGGAGAAAAGTCAGTACTTCTGCAGTTTATCGACCGTGCTGAAATAATAATGTTATTATTTAGAAACCCATTCTTAACATGTGAAGCGTGGGGGGGGGGGTAAAACTATTCTGTATTTTTACCAAACAATTTAATAAGACAAAAATACCGTAAAACGTCGAATTTAACTTGAAAATCCTAAAAATTTGAAAATCCTAAAAATTAGCACGGTTAGTATCCTACATAAGTACCAGAAAGTCAAAAGTTATGACTTCGGTTTGTGGTGAGAAGGAAATAAATCATAAGATAAATTTTATAGGACAAATAAATCATAGGATAAATTTTATAGGACAAATAAATCATAGGATAAATTTTATAGGACAAATGAATTATAGGATAAATTTTATAGGACAAATAAATCATAAGATAAATTTTATAGGACAAATAAATCATAAGATAAATTTTATAGGACAAATAAATCATAGGATAAATTTTATAGGACAAATAAATCATAGGATAAATTTTATAGGACAAATAAATCATAGGATAAATTTTATAGGACAAATGAATTATAGGATAAATTTTATAGGACAAATGAATCATAAGATAAATTTTATAGGACAAATGAATTATAGGATAAATTTTATAGGACAAATGAATCATAAGATAAATTTTATCGGACAAATGAATTATAGGATAAATTTTATAGGACAAATGAATCATAAGATAAATTTTATAGGACAAATGAATCATAGGATAAATTTTATAGGACAAATGAATTATAGGACAAATAAATCATAGGATAAATTTTATAGGACAAATAAATCATAGGATAAATTTTATAGGACAAATGAATCATAGGACAAATGAATTATAGGATAAATTTTATAGGACAAATAAATCATAGGATAAATTTTATAGGACAAATGAATTATAGGACAAATAAATCATAGGATAAATTTTATAGGACAAATGAATCATAGGACAAATGAATCATAGGATAAATTTTATAGGACAAATAAATCATAGGATAAATTTTATAGGACAAATGAATTATAGGACAAATAAATCATAGGATAAATTTTATAGGACAAATGAATCATAGGACAAATGAATTATAGGATAAATTTTATAGGACAAATGAATCATAGGACAAATGAATCATAGGACAAATGAATTATAGGACAAATAAATCATAGGATAAATTTTATAGGACAAATGAATTATAGGACAAATAAATCATAGGATAAATTTTATAGGACAAATGAATCATAGGACAAATGCCACAACTTCACATTCAGAAATAAAAATAGACTGTTATAAAGAAAAATTTTATAGATAAATATATCATAAGGAAAAATCTCAAACGAATATACTTTATAGGCTAAAAATTTATAAGCTAAAACTTTATAAGTTAAAAATTTATAAGTTAAAAATTTATAAGCTAAAACTTTATAAGCTAAAAATTTATAAGTTAAAAATTTATAAGCTAAAACTTTATAAGCTAAAAATTTATAAGCTAAAACTTTATAAGTTAAAAATTTATAAGTTAAAAATTTATAAGTTAAAACTTTATAAGCTAAAAATTTATAAGCTAAAAATTTATAAGCTAAAACTTTATAAGTTAAAAATTTATAAGCTAAAACTTTATAAGCTAAAAATTTATAAGCTAAAAATTTATAAGTTAAAAATTTATAAGCTAAACATTTATAAGTTAAAAATTTATAAGTTAAAAATTTATAAGCTAAAAATTTATAAGCTAAAACTTTAAAAGCTAAAACTTTATAAGTTAAAAATTTATAAGCTAAAACTTTATAAGTTAAAAATGTATAAGCTAAAAATTTATAAGCTAAAAATTTATAAGCTAAAACTTTTATAAGCTAAAACTTGATAAGCTATTACTTTATAAGCTAAAAATTTATAAGTAACAAATTTATATGCTAAATGTTTATAAATAAGCTAAAACTTTAGAAGTTAAAAATTTATAAGGTAAAAATTTATAAACTAATACTTTATAAGCTAAAAATTTATCTGCTAAAAGTTTATAAGCTAAAATTTTAGAAGGTAAAAATTTATAAGCTAAAACTTTATAGGCTAAAAGTGCATAAGCTAAGAACTTATAGGCTAAAAGTTTCAGAGATCAATATAATAGAGAAACATCACATAAAATATCAAAATTATAAGAAATTGTGGAAAAATGTTATTTCTAAAAATATTGTAAGGAAAAGTCATAGTTTCAAATACTTGAATCTCATAGGGAAAAAATCATAATGAATAACGTCATAACAAAATGTAATAGGAAAATCAAAGAAAATCATGAACCAAAATATCATACGGAAAAATGTGATGGAATAAAAATTTTATAGGAAAAAAATTATAGGAAATTTTTTATAGGGAACAAATTAATGTTGAATAAAATAATGTGATAAAGAAAATATCATAAACAAAAATTTAATTGGAAAATTTTCATAGGGAAAAGTCAGAGGCAAAATCGCCGTAAGGAAAGTTATAATAAACTGCAGAAAATCAAAAAGATATCATAGGGAAAAAATATAGAGGAAAAAATTATAGGGAAAAAATTATAGGGAAAAAATTATGGGGAAAAAAATTATAGGCAAAAAATTATAGAGGCAAAAATTATAGGGGAAAATTATAGGCAAAAAATTATAGGCAAAAAATTATAGGCAAGAAAGTGAACGGCTAAAATTTAATGAAAATAGATAACATTAAAAAAAATGTCACAATTACATGTATTTTTTTTTTTACACCTGTGACATTTTGTCAATCATGCATATGAACTTACTCGTCATAGGAAATAGACAGTGTTAATCAATTCGGAGACTCCGCCCTATTATGTTCCACAATTTCTTGTTTCATTTCATTTTCGCACAATTTGTTTGATAAAAAAAATATTGTTTTTAAATATAATAAATAAGAATATTCATAAACTTTTTCATTTCAAATAAATAGGTTTACATGCAAATTTTTCAACTATCTATTCCTTGTTTCTTTGAAAATGTGTCTGTAAAGAATTTTTTTTTTTTTAATCAGTTTACGAATATTCTCATTTATTATATTTAAAGGCAATACTGAAATGAAACAAACAAAAAAGCATGGAACATAATTGGGCGGAGTTGCCAAATCGACTAACACCATCTATTTCCGATGACGTGTTAAAGACAATAATCAATGCTTCAAAAAAGTTGATACGCGTGATCGTCGATATTTTTAGATGGAACCAAATTCAATTCATGATTTCTTTTCTTCCTCCGCAAAAGCAAACCGTTTCTTCCAGAACTTATTTCTCATGAAACCCTAAAAAGATCCAACCAACAAATTCAACATCATATCTTTTATTATTATTATTATTATTATTATTATTATTATTATTATTGATGCCAATTCCTCGAGCCTAGAGATTCCTTGGATTTGATGCCATTTACCAAAATTTAGCAGAAGGCCAGTTATAGCGAGCGCTGAGTGAGGATCAGACTCACAATGGTGGTCTCTCTTTCTGTTGTCTAAATAGATTTTGCTTGTTGAGCGGCAGGTGGTGTCTTTTAGACAATCGCTTTGATGGAGACTATGACCGGGAACAGTTATTACTACTATAACTACTACTACTATTAATAACTACTACTACAACTACTATTACTACTACTATTAATTATTATCTATTATATAAAAAGCAGTTGTCTGTGTGTACGTGTGTTTGTATGTCCAGCTTAAAGTCAAATTGGTATTGGCCATGAACACAAACACTACAAACACTCTTAATACTACCATTACTACTACTACTACTAATAATAATAATAATAATACTAATAATAATATGATAATAATAATATCATTATCAATATTAATAATTCTACTACTTCAACTACTACTGCTACCAATAATAATAATAATAATAATGTGAGTGAAGGTTGGGACAGAATCGCTAATATGTGCCGCACAGGAGCAAGCACTCAGGACAATTTATGTGAAGTAATACTTTGATAAAACAGCTGAAAGTCCCTTGTGTCGACTGTGTGAGCAGAAAAGCGAGAATGTACAACACCTCGTCAGTAGTTATGAGAAGTTAGCTCAGAAGGAATACAAGAGACGACATGACAGTATTGCGAGGAAAGTTCCATTGGGATATATGTAAGAAAAGAAGGTTTGAATGCAGTGAAAAAAATGGTACGATCATGTTCCAGAAGAGTTGGTGCAGAGTGATAATGTGAAATTATTGTGGGATATGAATATCTAATGTGATAATTTGATTCGAGCAAGGTGACCAGATTTAGTCTTGTTGTTGAAGAAATGAATACAAGGCAAAAATCATTGATAAGAGGCAATACGTCTTGTTTGGAGAGAAAACTAGTAAAATAAATAATAATAGTGTATCGACTGTTCGGACAGAAAGGTGAAAATGTACAGCACTTCGTCAGTAGTTGTGAAACGTTAGCGCAAAAGGAATACAAGAGACGGCATGACAATATTTTGATATATGCAAGAAAAGAGGATTGGAATGCAGTGAAAAATGGTCAGAGCATGTTTCAGACGGGATGGTGGAGATTAATAATGTGAAATTGTTGTGAGATATGAATATCCATTGTGATGATGTGATTCAAGCAAGGAGACCAGATTTAATCTTGTTGGAAAAAAAAAGGAACAGAAGGCAATAATCATTGATATAGCAGTTCCAGCTGATGCAAATGTGGAGGAAAAAGAAAAGGAGAAAATCAAAAAATACCAAGACTTGAAAAGAGGAGATAAAAAGATTGTGGAAGTTGAAGAAGGTAGAAGTTGTATTTATTGTGATGGGAGACCTGGGGGATGTGACAAAAGGATTTGACAAGTTGAGAAAATTGGGATCCATTGCAATGGTGGAGTATGTCAAAAGACTGCTTTGTTGGGAACCGTCAGAATCTTGAGGAAAATGTTTACAGACTGAGAAAGCAAGATGACGATAGCCTATGTTCATCTGTTTTGATCCGCCTATCAGTATGAAATCGGCAATACCAGCAGCCAGACACAAAATGTGAAAACAGAAATAATAATAATAAAAATAATAATAATAATGTATTATATAAAATGTAGTTGTTTGTGTGTATGTGCGTGTGTATGTCCAGATGAAAGTTTTATAAAATACTAAACAAAACACTACAAAATTAGTATTGTCTTGACCAGCATTACCTGGCATGCATAATATCTGATATTTAGAAAATAAAATATTTATTTTGTAAAAGTAAAGTTTTTGTTAGATGGGGGTCTGTTTTCTTCCTGGATTTTTAATCATGCAACAAATTTTCAAGGAAACCAACAAATTTATGTAATAATTTGAAAAAGGGGGATAACTCTAGTAAGTGAATTGCTTTATTAGTTTGTAACAAATTAATACAAGAGAAGGAATGTGTTGGATGAATAGATGGGTGGGGTGAAAGTGAGTTTTTTTGTTTTTTTTTGGGGGGGGGCGTTACAAGGGAATCACCATTTATCAAGGTCGAAGGCCACTCGAGGATAAGGGTTAATGAATATAAGGTGGTAGTGTAGTAATCGTTAATGGTGTAAGTTGGGTAGAATTTGATTATTTATGAAGATTGCGCAAAAAGAACTTGTTTACATTGGACTTGAAGGCTATCATACTTTAGTTGGCTGGGAAGCAGACCAGCACAACAGGCGGCCAGTTCTAGAAAAGAAGCTTTGGTCATGTGATCTGTGATTAAGTGGAAGGACAGAAAGATGGAGAGAGGGTAAGCAAGAAAGATGGAGAGAGGGTAAGAAAGAAAGATGGAGAGAGGGAAAGCAAGAAAGATAAAGAAAAACCTGAAGAGAGAAAGGGAGAGATCAAAGTTTTCATATAAAGACGTGTCACATGCACTACTTAACTTATTTATTTTTTTTATAGCCCAGGCAACGACGGGTAGCCCTACTAGTAACAATATGATAGTAATAATGCCTCTAACAGTATTATTCCGACTAACAATATCACTGCTAATACTACCACTACTAATATTATTATTCAATATCTTCGTTCAATCTAATGAGACAATGGATACCCCCTGTAAGGGTAGCTGTATGCATGCAATAGTGAGGCAAGGGTTGCGTAATCCCTAGCAGCACCTCTCCTGAGTCGGCACTGCCTGATTCCAGTGACAAGGAAAAGGGTACTTAGTTCTCTCCCACTGCAAGAACTGTGACACCAGGGTCAAAAAGTGGGATTGAAAGTCAGTGCTCTGACCCTGCAAAAGATGCCTGTGCAGCCCCGTTGGCATTCCCCGATAAGAGCGTCTCAGGCGATTAGCAATAAACTAGCCCCTTCTCAAAGAGAGAAGGCAAAGCCCGTGAGGGTGGACCTTATAGAACTGCATAGAACTAGCATCAGACCGCAATCAACAGGGAACAGGTAATCACAGGAATGCTCTAATCTCTGTTGATTTTGGGGCCGAGGATAAAAATCCCAAGGAGAAGCCCAGGATGACTGGAAACAATGCTGAGATAAGCAGAGAACAAATAAAACACCTGGAATTCCCGAATGGTCACCCATTTTAGTACTTACCAGGCTCAACGGTGCTTAACTTCGGTCATCTAACAGGAACTGGTGTGTCAACGCAATTATACTGTATACTATTATTGTTGTATTGTCGAGTTTATAACCGTAACTCTCTATATAATGTATACGTGTTTCTGTAATCGATGCTTGTGCATCGTCTAGTGGTTAGAATTATGAGGACAGTTACTTTTCTTTGTATATAGGGTGTCTGTACGTGTTGATCTGTTACGTTTATATTCAATAGTCTTTCTATGTGTATGTGAGCGTTTTCATATATTTATGACAAAATAAAGGGACAGTCTTTAACAATCACGAATAACACCTTTGTCTGCTTGACACCCAACAGGGCACATACCTTATACATTGTCTCCCTTTCCTCTGGCGGCAAGCACCTGGAATGAAGGCATTTTCATCCGAATGGGACACTCAAACGATGAATTATCATTTCCATTGCTTTATTTCGAAATGTTCCACATCTTGGAGTTTGCTGCGCTTAATCTTCTCCCTTACATTTTCCTTGGTTGGTCCGGAGATGATAACTACAACTTGTCTCTTTGACTTCCTGTTACAAACTCTGGTCCCCCCTCGCCAATCTTTCATGAAAAACACCCGTCTAGCCAAAACCACTATCAATAATTTCCCACACTCTTTATCTGTGCTTAAATCAAAACGTAGATTCCATGAACAAAGCATCTTTCTTAGAAGTGCACGCCTGTGGAACTCTCCTTCCGTTTGCCTGTTTCCCACCTGACTACAACTTGGATGTCTTCAAGTCCAACATAAACAAACTCCTAACAAACCGTCCCCCTTAAGTAAGACACTTTATCAAAACCCCCAATACTAATGATTACTACGAT
Organism: Euprymna scolopes; assembly: GCF_053919585.1. NCBI lineage: Eukaryota > Metazoa > Mollusca > Cephalopoda > Sepiida > Sepiolidae > Euprymna > Euprymna scolopes. Next base: position 71,731,613 of record NC_136522.1, read on the forward strand.
ACTATCCCATTGATTACTGTGCACACAATAATGCTTATCCCCGAGTCGCTTCCGGGCCTTGATAAGCGGTGAGCTCCATGTAAAAAAAATAAATAAATAAAATAACTCCTAATTCTTACATCAGCCAGAATGGACAATCTTGTTTGTCATGAAAACCACATCATTGTTTACTAAACCAAATCCCAAACTTTGTTTATGCTTTTCCGCTATTCATAACGTTTTTCCTTGAGCCAAAATTCCCCAGTAAAATATTTTAAAATAAGCTTCTTTTCTTTAAAAAAATTTTTCTGGATATTTTTTCGACGTAAATAATTTAACAATTAATCATAATAATCTTTCTGACTCTTCGCACTGCCCGCCACAACAACGACAAGGCTGCAGGGGAGTGGGTGCAGCGTATGTGATATATAGATTACGATTGGCTGGAGAATCTGAGATTTTGTCTCAATTTCTGTTGTGTTCGGCTTTAAACCAAACTTATAATTTGCCATCAGAAAAATAAAGATAAATCATCATATTCTATGCTACATTCTGAAACATGCAGATATTTTAAATGTAATGTTAATAAACATTTTGCTGCCCGACTCTTCTAGACTTACAGGAGCTGCCAAAAACAGGCTATCCTGCCTTGACAGAGTACAAAATAGACTTCGTGGCTTAGTGGGGGATGCCCTTTTCTCTACCCTGTAACCTCCCTCCCACAGAAGAGACGTTGCGAGCCTATCCTTGTTTTATCGTTATTTCCATGGCAGGTGCTCGTCTGAACTCCAATCTCTGCTCCCCCCTCGCCAATCTTTCACGAAAAACACCCGTCTAGCTGAATCAACTGTGAAAAATTTCCCCCACTCTATATCTGTGCCTAAATCAAAATGCGGATTCCATGAACAAAGCTTCTTTCTTAGAACTGCACGCCTGTGGAACTCTGTTCCGTCTGCCTGCTTCCCACCGGACTACAACTTGGATGTCTTCAAGTCCAATGTTAACAAATTCCTAATGAACCGCTCCCTTAAGTAAACACTTCATCAAATCTCCACACTAACGTAATGTACTTGCAATAACCCTTATCCCTGAGTGGCTTCCAGGCCTTAATAAGTGGTGATCACTGTGTAAAAAAAAAAAAAAAAATCCCGTCCCTCTACTCTATTGGTCCTATATGCCGGAATTCTCTTCTTGCTCCCTGTTTCTCCGATCATACCAACCCCCAGAAATTTAAATGTAATGTGAATAATGGAATGTGCTCTGATGAACTCATTGCACTTGTGCCCCCCCCCCGACGTACATATCCCTGACAAACCCGCTTAGCAACAAACTATAAATAACAACAATAATAATAAAAAGTAAAAGTGAACGGTTGTTGCCGCAGAAGTTGTTATCACGCGTCTATTTCCTGTCGCGTTTCTCGTCATCCCTTCTATATGAACAGTAATTACTCATGCCTAGCATAAGTCGTGATATTATATCCTGATATGTCAGAAACAACCAAGACATATCACAGGTAGATGTATTTATGGCATTACACAGAAGATTATGTCCCTCAGCCATCACATCTTCATCTACGGTGGCACAAGATCAGCTGCAATAAGAAATATAAGAAGAGTGTCCCTCGACACTTTCAAAAAACATCTGGACATCTGACTGGAAAAGATACTTGACCAGCCACCAACACCAGGCTACACTAGTCCCAACCTCAATCGTCTAGTGGACAGGACCTCTGGATTTCCTCCAAAGGGGAAGTGACGGTGTCCATGTGTGCGTACGTGTACGTATATGTGAGTACATTTGTGTACGTTAGCGTGTGTGTGTATGCATGTGAATGTGAGTGTATGTACGTGAACGTGAATATATGTACGCGTGTGTATGTGCGCGTGTATGTTTGTGTGCACGTGTATGTTTGTGTGTGCGTATTTGTATGACAAGAAAAGTGGCTTGAAATGTGAGGCTAGAAAAGGCTAATTAGTAGGAAGAACCCAAAAAACATCTGGACATCTGGCTAGAAAAGATACTTGACCAGCCACCAACACCAGGCTACACTAGTCCCAACCTCAATCATCGGACTGGACCTCTGTATGAAGTGGGGAGCTTGGGTGCAGTCGAGCTCCAGCTCAGTTGTGTCAATAACCAACGGAATAACACAAACAAACAAACAAATTTATGAGGAAACGAGATGGATCTGTTATGTTCTGGAAATCAAAGAAGACAACTCAATTCAACTACCAAGATTTGTTTTGTTTATTTGAATCAGTTTTGTAATGGCTTTGAAATACTATTAATTGCTAAAAAATAATCTTTATATTAATATCATAGTATCTTTAACGTACGTTCGTAAGTGTGTCACGGTTTCCAGATTATAAATTATTCAATCGGGAGATCTTATTTATTAAAAAGAAGGATAGAAGGTGATAACATACTACGAACATTAAATTAAATTCAACAAGGAGACGGTCGCAGCCTACATTGACAGAATAACATAAACTACAAACATATTAACGTGTCTGTCTTGCTTGTCGATAAGAGAATGTATGTACAATCTTGTGTGTGAGAGAGATCGGGTTGGCAGTGTGTCTATGCTGGTGCTGTGTTTAGTGGTTCGTGAAAGTCTCTCGTTGCGTCTGCTGAGAGGAAAGAGAAAGAAAGATGCGTGACAGAGCGCAAGCACACGTATGACAGCAGCAGCTGTATGCAAACGATCAAGCCGCATGCAAAGGGTTACAGTGAAGAAGAAGGAAAGAAAAAGATGATAAAAAATGGACGCGCCCAAAAAAGAGAGAGAGAGAGAGAGGGAGAGACATGTTACACGCATGGCCTGAGAGCAACAGAAAAAGATGCGTGTGAAATATGACCAGACAAAGATAGCAGGGATCTACAACTGATTTTCCAACCGCTCTGTTTGAACCTAAAACCATAGATGTGTGTTGATAAAATTTGCACGAATTACGAAAATCGCTTGAGACAAGGCATGAACCCACTTGATGTAAGGCGCTAACAAGAACAAAATATGATTATCGCAAAGACAGGAGCGTAATGTCCCAATATATAATGACTTGATGACATTGTATTACTATCTAATATAACCTTATTCTTAATTGGTTGGTTGGTTGGTTGGTTGCTTTTGTTTTACGGCATATCAACCCTTTTCAGGTTATTTAATGCTGAATCCAGTGATTTTGAAGAAAAACTTTTAATAGAATATATTTGGGGGGTTTTTCAAGTCGGTTTCTATTTAACCCATAGTTGGGACCCTAACAGGTGCTACCACTCCAGGTCAGAGTGGACCTGGGAGCAATGGCAATTAAGGGGTGGCTCCACACTCCTCAAAGCCCGTAAGCTGGGGCCTCACCATCGGATATAGTTTAAGGTCATATCCAGGACGTCTTATTTCGACATAGGTGTTTCTATGATAATTTATTGTGCCCCTTCGAGGACATGATAACTTTTTGAAATCAAGGTGTGTTATTTCTGTTGAGATTGTAATAAAAAAAAAAAAAAAACTTTTTAAACAAAACAAGGAACCATTCAAAACCCCTTCGTCGGGGTTTTGAATCCCTGCTAACATTGTAAAAACCTTTGCAAGAATTTTTTTTTTTTTATTGTTTCTTGAATTGTTTCTTGTTTGTTTGTTTTTTTTAACTTTTAGGGCCAGATTGGCATCAATAATATTAAGATAATAATCAGAGAAAAAAAAATGATAATAATAATAATAATAAAAAATAATAATAATAATAATAATAATAATAATAATAATAAATGACCCATACACGATGTGTGTGAAACAAATTTTTAAAAAAATTAAATTTAAGGCGGCGTATGCAATACATCCTCTAAAAGTGAAGAGTTCTAACATAAAAAGAAAAAAAATATGATTTTGTTTCTGAATTTTTGAGATGAAGATTGGTTATTCGTATTATTTGGATTCTGCGAACTACTGTTCTCATCTTGAGTGTCATTTTCACAACGTTTCGGTCGATGTAAGCTCCAACTTTCTTCAGGTGTATCTTGTTCAACTCGGAAATCTTTCTGTCGAACTTGGGAATCGAACGGAACCCTACGTTTAATTCACGGAGGGTAGCATTCTCTCGTTCTGTCAGCCAGGACTAAGTAAGTTGTAACTTTGGGAAATTTCTGATGACCTAAAATACAACTGCGAATTACTTAGTACCTCTACCCAGTTGTGGTTGACAGAACAAGAGCATGCTACCCCCCCCGTGAATTAAATATAGGGTTCCATTCGATCCCAAGGTCGATAGAAAAATTCTCAAGTTTGAAAGAAAAATTCCCGAATTCAGCAAGATACACCTGAATAAAGTCGAATGATTACATCCGCGGCTGAAATTTTAAAAATGACACTCAAGATGAGAACAGTAGTCTGAAGAATCCAAATAATACAAATAACCGGACGTATCCTTTTCTCTTTCCACAAGGGCCTAACCCTAACCCTAACCCTGACCCTAACCCACTTAACAAAATGATTTGGAATGTATTTGAATGATGAAATTAAACAATTTCAAAATGACGTTCATCACATTTGAACTCTTCCAATTTTATTACATTTAATTTGAAAATTTTACAAAAAAAATAAATAATGCTATAAAATTTTTTAGTAAATGATTAAAATCATTTTTTTTTTTTTTTTAGATTTTCGGTCGAAGACACTTTTTTTTTTTTTTTTTTCAAAGAAGACGTTTTTGTTTTCTTTTTTTTCTTTTAATTGTTCTGATGGTATTAACCCTAAGGGATCAGCTCCACGTGAAGAGAGGAAAAAATTGTCCGGTGTTATTGACGGATATTGTCAATGTGAAATCGATGTGTTTGCGTGGTCTACATGAATTACACCAAAAGTCTCAGAAAAAAATGAAATAAAATCACTGTAATCATGTAATAAAATATTTCATAAAAATCATTTGGTTTTCGAAAATATTCAAATTAACCTTACAATATGTTTTCAAAGATTTGACTAAACTCCTTCAATATTACGCTTCTGAATTTTTGAGATGAGGATTCGTTTTTTGTATTATTATTCATCGGACTACTGTTCTCATCTTTAGTGTAATTTTCACAACGTTTCGGTCGATATAACCTCCGACCTTCTTCAGGTGTATCTTGTCAAACTCGGTAATGTTTCTGTCGAACTTGGGAATTTGGACGAAATTTCGAGTAGAACCCTTTATTTACTTCACGGGGGTAGCATGCTCTTGTTCTGTCAACCATAACTGGATAGAAGTCCTAAGTAATTCGCAAATGTATATTTCGGTCGCTCACGCTGAGGATTGAAGCTTCAACCATCAGGAGAATATCACTTTTAAAAATCAGTTGTAAAAGTGATATTCTCCTGAAGGTTGAAGGTTCAATCCTCAGTGTGGGCGACCGATAAAATACATTTGCAAAACATATTTTGTAAAATTTTGGCTAAGAAAGTTCGGACTCCTCTTAGTCCTTTCTGACATTGCCCTTGCGTAAAGTTAACATAAAATAATCCCCTCTTTTGGAGTTGATATTTTCAGGGACGTCTTTCCTTTCATTCTAAAATGTTTTTTTTATTTTAATATTTTGGGTGAAAAATATTTAGATAAGCACCAAATTCTTAGAGTATTAAAAAGTAAAATCAGAAAACGTTACTGCTCAAATATTAGATGGTAACAAGTTATCTAACTCTATCCATCTATCTAATATTTATATCTGTAAAACTGACAAGTCAAGCTTTGTTTCTGACTAGCCATTTCTTACTTGTTATTTTTGTACCATGTTATTAACAATATAATAACGTACTTCGTTTCAATTTATTTTTAAAATCATTTTGTTCGGCCCAGACAATCTGATAATATGAAATATTTAATTGAAAAAAAATCGAATTGAACAAGGGGCATAAGTTGGAAATTGAAAAATATCAAAAGGATTATCTCCCTTACAACTAAATTTTTGGGTGCTTATTCAGATTGGCACTTTTGTGATAGCAACCTTGTGTGTCTTGAGACTATGGCATTCTGCACCTAGTCTGGTTTACTACAGCGTCTGTTGTGGCTAGCAAGATGCAGGCCTGGGCAGGTAATAAGAGAACCTTGGTTTGCCCATTTATCTTCTTGTTGCAGACAGACTCCAACGGAAAGGCAAGCGAATATAGTCGGTGCCAGCATGGCTGTAGGAGCTGCCGGGAAGATGTTGGAGAGCTTCACCATCCGCCTATCGGAACTCCAGACTGGATTTTTTGTCGGGATTTATTCCATTAGCCTTTGCCTTTCCAAAGCATCCACAAGGCGGTGGGGCTATTTGCTCATTATTGGCACTTATAAAGGCAATTAAAACTAAAGAAAATACAGAAAAGTCTGTATGATCTGCGTACCAGTCAGGGAACGAGATGAAATATTCCAAAAATCACGTAATTTGATCAAGTAGGTTTTTTTTTTTTTATTCAAGAAAATCAAATTTTAATTCGTGTTGATGTGATAGAAGCAGTGGCCATTAAGGAATTAAGGGCAGATAACCGACTTTCATTTCATTGGGGGGGGGGGGTTCTCGATAATGTCGGAAAGACAACCGAAGCGTACAATTTAAAACTAAACAATAATTTATTAGCATAATGTGCATTTTTTTTTTTTTTTTTTTTTTTTTTTTTTTTTCAGAAAAATACAAATTTTTTTTTTAGAAAGATCTTTCGGGAGTTGAGTTAGTGCTTTTCGGGCACTCCCTAATAAAATAAATAATTCAACACAAGCTACTGAATAAATGAACAAACAACTTTGTAAAACTTAACAAGGAAAAGGTTTCTTGAAGCGAGTCAGGGTAAGATGCCAAAAAGATACAACTCGGATAAAACTTGTCTGCCTTTGCCTGGTAGTTATTCCCAGGTGGGAATCATCAATACTGGTGTAGGTAGAGAGAGAGAGAGAGTGAGGAAACAGGTCCGCTCTCTTTGGCGTCTGGCTGGAAAAGAAAGAGTTTTTCTCGTCCGGAATGGAAGCAGTTAGAGTTCCTTAGGGGGTAAGGAAGGTCCCTGTACTATACCTCTGATTGGTTAGTATGTGCCATATCGCACAGTCAGGGGAGGCACCGACGCACAAGAAAAGAGTTCTATTTGTTTCTGCTACAGATCATTTTATATAAGTTGAAAACAAAGTTTGAAGAATAGTAAAATGGCCACGGCCTTCACTTATCAATAAATAAAAAAAAAACAGTTTTTCGAAAATAAAAACAAAAAAAAAAGTGCTTCATCAATTTTTTGATTTTTGGAATATACCATTTTTCATTCCGTGAAAGTTTTTCTTCATTTTTTTTTTTTTTATCGCCATAAGTGGCAATCTGAATAAGCGCTAAAACATTTTATTCCTTTTCTTGTAAAAGATTTAATAACAAGAAAATATAAAAATTTTTTTTTTTTTTTTTTTACACAGTGATCACCACTTATCAAGGCCCAGAAGCCACTTAAAAAAAAAAAAAAAAAAAAACCCTAATCAGGAAACCCTGAACAAGATGAGTTATTTTTTTTTATTTTTATTTTTTTTAGTGATCACCACTTATCAAGGCCCGGAAGCCACTCAGGGATAAGGGTTATTGCAAGTACATTACGTTAGTGAGGAGATTTGCTGATATATTTACTTAAGGGGGCGGTTCATTAGGAATTTGTTAACATTGGACTTGAAGACAACCAAGTTGTAGTCCGGAGGGAAGCAGGCAGACGGAACAGAGTTCCACAGGCGTGCAGTTCTAAGAAAGAAGCCTTGTTCATCGAATCTGCGTTTTGATTTAGGCACAGATATAGAGTAGGGGAAATTTTTCACAGTGGATTCAGCTAGACGGGTATTTTTCGTGAAAGATTGGCGAGGGGGGACCAGAGACTGGAGTTCAGACGAGCATCTGCCATGGAAATAACGATAAAACAAGGACAGGCTCGCAACGTCTCTTCTGTGGGAGAGAGGTTGCAGTGTAGAGAAAAGAGCATCCCCCACTAAGCCACGAAGTCTATTTTGTACTCTGTCAAGGCAGGATAGGCTGTTAAACACTAAAATGGTTTCACTCTGTCCTGGGCAACATTGGATAGTTACAACTAGTTTATTCTCTAGTTATATTGTCGAATTTTTCAAGTCAGACCTAAATAACCTTTAAGTTGACACAGTAAACTATGCTTTTAACCAGCCAAATATCATTTATTATTGTTGTACAATGTCATTAGCAACATTATAGCAATAATATACTTGTACTTCGTTTCAATTTATTTTTTTTTAATATTTAGTTCATATAATCTATATTATCAAACATCTTTACCTAAACATCAAAAAAGGTAAATTTAGCAAGGGAAATAACTCTGGATTTGAATTGAAGAATATCAAGAGGAATTATCTCCCTTACGTCTAAATTTTTTTTTTTTTTTTTTTTGTATAAATTCTTAAAAATATACAAACTGATCAAATTTTTTTTTTAATAAATAAATGACTGCACTGCATCCGTTTAGGCTGATCTCGCCTGAATAGAAAGTTACCAGGCTGCTTGTCTCTCACTCCTAGACAAGGTTCAAAAGAGAGTCGCCAACCTAATAGGTCCTGAACTGTCATCTAAGCTTCAGCCTCTGTCCTATCAACAAAATGTAGCATCCCTCTGCCTGTTCGACAAGTACTTTAACGGTGAATGCTCTGACGAACTGCAAGCACTTGTACCCCCTCGACGTAAATACCCGTGACAAACCCGACAAGCAGCAATATCCCACCCCTTCACAGTTGAGATCCCTAGATGTAAGAGAGCCTTCTACTCCAGTAGTTTCTTCCCCAGAACCGCTAGACTTTGGAACTCCCTTCCGTGTTCCTGCTTCTCCAACTGCACTGACATGCAGAAGTTCAAGTTGAACATGAACCGACATCTTGCTGCCCAACTCCCCACATAGTACCCCTGTAGTTTATGTCCCTGATAGTAGCCCCGTACATCAAAGTGGCAATGTGCCTTGTTTGGGGTGAAAATGTAATTTTAAAAAAAAAAAAATATATATATATAGCAGAGCTATCGAAGCAGCCATTTGCTTTTTGTGTGGAGCTCAGTAATAAGCTTCAAGGACAAATTTTTCCCCACGTTATAGAGTAGATACGAGTTTAACATGGATTCATATGCTTGAAATTCAGACAAAGCATTTGTAAAAAGAATATTTTTTTTATTACAAATCCCACGTCCTATTAACAATTTTATAACTACAGAAAATAACTAGGATGGTGGTGGATTTAATTGTCTAGCTAGGCATGATTGATCTAGCCTCCATCTTTGGATTTTCTCTTGTGTGTTGTGTTGTCATGTGATCTGCCAAGGGCAGATAATCTGATTAAAAATTAGTACAAAGCTGATTTTTTTTTGTACAGCATGCAGTGTTTGCGTCAAATAAAAAAGAATGGAAAAAAAAAATGGCTGCTGTGTTTACTTATAGGCTGGCGATCTCATGAGGTAACGAGACTTCAGTTCATCTAATATGCATATGAAAGGCAGACGGTTTCAGTAAAAATCCTGTTGATCAGAGGAGGGCATTCTTTTTGGCAGAAGTGAGTTGTGTCAGATGTCTATTGACTTTTGAGACCGGGAATTGTGAGAAGGAGAAGAATAGTATGAATGCAGATAACTCTACCTCAAGTCTCGTTCAGACAACTTAAGACGTAAGATTTTTCTAACTAATCAGCAGATCAATTACAGGGTGGAACGATAAAATTGTCACCCTAAAGAAAACAACACTACAGCTTTATTTTAAAACGTTTATTGAAAAAAAAAAACAATTCAGATAACTTGATTATGTAGTAGAGCTGACATCTATTCAACGTAGCCACCTTCAGCCTCAATCACCGCCTCAATACGGGTCTGTAACTGAGAGCATGCCTTTTCCATAAGCGCCGGCAGGAGCTTGGTAAATATTTGGTGGATGGCGGCCATCAGGCTGGCTTTAGTGCAGTGGGAGGTCATGTTGGTGATTTTCTTGATGTATGACTACGCGAAGTAGTTCAGCAAGGTCAGGTCAGGGGAGGGGGGGCAGTGAGAGAAGGGTACAAAGTCGTAGCACTCCTTCTGAAACCAAGTCTGAGTCTCTTTAGACTTGTGGGCTGGCGCAGAGTCACCCAGGGTCTGACAGTGGCCACCTGATTGCACCAGGGGATCACCACTCCCTTCAGCACATCCAGATACACTTTGGTGTTGACTTTCAAGCCGACTTCGAAGATGTGAGGTGGCATGATGTGGCCCTCACTTGAAACCACACTAAAGAACATAACCATGGCTGGAAACTTCGTTGAGATGTGCCCTCAGGCGTTGAACTGTCCAGATTTGCATTTTGAGGGTGCTGGCAATGGTCCTGTTGTCATAACTTAGATCGAATATTTCATTACAGCCCTGAACAAACTTCATTAAGATCTTTTACGAGTCCAGAATATTAACAGCATGTAATCGTCGGAGGAGACGACATTGCAATCCAGGGGTGATAACTCAATTTTCGTTAGAGTTACTAAGAGTTATTGTCCTTGACAGCGAGTTTCTGTTTTCTTGCAGCAATAGTTTTTGGTTTCATTTTACTTCAGTCGAAGTTCCCAGAAATAAAGGGAACCCTTCCCTGGGGCTAACACTTGATTTCTAAATGCGATACACAGATATTTGAATATTCCATTAAAGCTTTCCTTTACATTTAAAAAAAACTGAGTTAGAAAAAGAAATTGAAAACATAATTTCCCCCCCCCCAAATGACCATTTAAGTATGTTATAGTATGTCTTTCTTGTGCTTTCCTAGTCTTAATGGGTTCCACAAGAATTCATCTAGTCTGGTGGAGTGCCCCACGTCATGCTGTTACTTGAGGTAACATCATTTGGAGAAGGCGCACCATTCTTTGTAAAAGTCAATGTGGGTTAGCCATACTTCAAAATCACAATCTAACCGGCAATAGGTTTTAGAGCAATAGTTACCAATACAGAAAATAGCAATTCTTCCACCCTTAAACAGAGAGAGAGAGAGAGAGAGAGAGAGAGAGAGAGAGAGAGACTATAGAACAAGAGTGGAGGGGGGGGGGAGATATAGAGGGGGTGGGTAAAAAATCGCCAATCGCCATTGTACTTTATTCTGTGATCTCAGCGGATAATGTGACTTTAGTAAAACGGCCTTCTATTTACGTAGGCCATTCTCAAATAGATTTATATGTTCTTTTTAGTTTGTACAATTTCATGTGTTATAAGTTACTGGGAAGGGCACGGGGAAAAGATAAAGAGGGGAAGGGCACGGGGAAAAGATAAAGAGGGGAAGGGCAGTTGAAAAGTTAATTGCAAATTCTAGCTTATTTGAACATTTCCTTTTTTTTACATAATGGAAATCGCTCCATACAAGGCATGAAGCCACTTGATGTAAAGAACTAAAATAATTATTACTTCAACTTGCCAATAAGTGTTAGATAGAATAGATTTTGATCCAGACAACACCAATTTTTCCCTTTTCGTCAGAAACATCGCTTATGTGACGTCAGCAGATAACATGACTTTAGTGAAATGGCCTTCTATTTATGTAGACCACATTCAAACAGGTTAATATGAGTGACCGCCGATGCCTTTTTTTACTTATTTAATTTTACTTCAGTCGAAGTTCACAAACATCAAGGGGCCACCTTCCTAAGAGCTAACGCTTGATCTCTATATGAAATACACGGTTATGGTAGACCATCCATCTGGATGATGACGTCTGTGACTCCGCTGATGACTGTGAAGCCCAATGCATGACCTGACGCTGCTAAGAGAGCACAGAAAGACAGGATTTGAGTTTTGATGGTGAGTGGCCGCCACTCGTTGGTGTCTCAGTGTGCGATGCTCCATAGCTGCTCACTCATGCCCGTTGTTGAAGAAGGGCACCTCATTATCACACGTGAAGCGCCAAGGGTCTCTGTCCGCTGCCAAAGTCTCCAAAAGATTGAAAGAGATATTGCAGTACTTGAGGGTGAGCTTGACGCAGTCTATGAGACGCGTAGATATTTGAATATTCCATTAAAGTTTTCCCTCGCGCCTCAAATGTTGAACTAGTAAAAAAGTGAAGAATATTAATTTTCCTCTTGTGGTCTCTTGGTCTTACTGGATTCCCAGACAAGAATTCATCTAGTCTGGTGGAGTGTCCAGCTTTGTGCTATTACTTGAGCTAACATCACTTGGAAAAGGTGCACCATTCGTTGTAAAAGTTAATGTGTGTCAACCATAGTGAGATCTTATTTGGGCAGCAAATACTATGTGATTTTGAATATTTGGTCAGGGTTTACTTCTAGGGAACAGAGAGACCTCACACAGTGTCTAGTAGGCATTCCAGTTCTTTGTGTGTTGTGTTATGTGATTTGTCAAGGGCAGATCACCCTGTCTTACTCTCTTTTTGCAAAAGGGTAGATAAATCCTGTTTTAAAGTGTCTCTTAGCAATGGCTATTGCTTCAGAATTAAAATAAACTTGTTATGATTGCGTTTAATGTGGCGCAAATATTTAGATGATGAAATTGATGAAGATCAACAATACAAAATGATTGATTTAATAATTTTATATCTGCACCAATGATGGTGATGGATTTAATTGTCTGATAGATCTGGTATGCATTTGTGAATTTTCCGTGTTTTTCTGTGTTATCACGTGATCTGTTAAAGGTAGATAACTCTGTCTCAACCACTCTCACTAAGGGCTGATAACTCCTGCTTCAAATTGTTTCAAATTGTTGTTTGGCAAGGAAAATAATTTTAGTGCACAAAAGAGTCATCTCCCTTTAAACATAGAACTATTATAGACTAGCAGAATTCGCCTCGTACGTTCAAAATTGAGGAAATCAAGAATCGAAACTCTCCCAAAAAAGTAACCGGAAAGACTCTTCTTGTCCAGAAATTCTAAACACTTATCAACAATACAGAAAATATCCGTAAATAGATCTTTCTTAGAACTGCACGCTTGTGGAACTCTGTTCCGTCTGCCTGCTTCCCACCTGACTACAACTTGGATGTCTTCAAGTCCAACGTTAACAAATTCCTAATGAACCGCCCTCTTAAATAAACACTTCATTAAATCTCCACACCAACGTACTGTACTTGCAATAACCCATATCCCTGAGTGGCTTCCGGGCCTTGATAAGTGGTGACCACCGTGTAAAAAAAAAAAAAAAAATAGAACTGTGGGCAATAGTAAAATAAATACGCAAAAATGTGAATAGTTAATTAATGAGAGTTTCTTTTGCAAAGCAATATGTAAATTAGCTTGCCTGAGGACATTGATCGCATCTGACATTATATTAAAAAACGTTTTTGTTTCTGCTGTGAATCAAAACTTAGTGGTGTGACAAATGGCACAACTTCATAGAGACGAAAATGGGGTGCTTGTGTAGTATTATCGATTTCAATGATCCACTGTGAAAAATTTCCCCACTCTTTATCTGTGCCTAAATCAAAACGTGGATTCCATGAACAAAGCTTCTTTCTTAGACCTGCATGCCTGTGGAGCTCTGTTCCGTCTGCCTGCTTCCCACCTGACTACAACTTGGATGTCTTCAAGTCCAACGTTAACAAATTCCTAATGAACCGCCCCCTTAAGTAAACACTTCATCAAATCTCCACACTAACGTAATGTACTTGCAATAACCCTTATCCCTGAGTGGCTTCCGGGCCTTGATAAGTGGTGACCACTGTGTAAAAAAAAAAAAAAGTGCTTAGAGTTGACAGATCGATTTTTTAAATATGTTTTAAGCAACTTACTTGTGATGTCGAAAATAGTAATATATAAAGAAATTACGAATATTCATCAAGTAGAAAATCATTCATAGTTTAAAGTAAGTTTTACGGAAAATTAGAGGGAAATTGCATTTTCCCTAGATGTAAACACCTTGAAGATTGCAAATACAGGGGACATACTTCTCTCCCTTATGCACCAATGTAATGGCTGACGATTTCTTTTGGCTGATAGCGATAGACTTTTTTTTTTTTTTTTTACTAAAAACGCAAAAGCAGTTGTTCTACTTGATGAGTTTGTGTAACTTTAGGATATATTACTATTTTCGACATGCTAAGTAAGTAGTGTTGCTTTGGCTTACAACCACATATTTTAAAAATCGATCTGTCGATTGCCTTAACAAGCAGCACTGGAATTTCAAACCAACGCATTTTAGGTGAAAACATTATTATGTACGTATGTGTCATATTGTAATCAGTATAAATTCCAAAAATAATTTTAAAAAATGATCGCATACAAGATGTGTTAGATTCAGTTTTTACAAAAGATCGTATGACACGTTCGGTGGAAGAATGACGTAAGTGTCAAAAGCTGAAATTTTTAGATTTTTGCCACTAAACGCATAAAATATCAAGGAGAATCTAATCACAAAAAAAAGTGTTTGGATGTCTGATATACGTCTGTTGAAATGTGGATAGTTAAGACCACAGATTTTCTTAAATTCTTTACCTAATTATGTTCTATTTGTTTCGATTTTTCCAAACTTGCAAATCAACGAGCACTAACATCCATTGTTATTCATTAAAAACGAACATCTAAAAAATGTAATTTTGTACGCCCCTTTCAAATATGACTCGAAAAAAGAAACAGCAAAATGGAAGCGAAATAGTGGAGATGACTATGTCAGTAGTTCTTCAAAATGAATTGTAGGAAAGTGCAGGCTTGAAGAAGCATATTCTTGCAAGAAAAAATGTTTTGTAAAAATAGGGAAAAGATGTACATGCGTTTTACATTTGTATTTTGTTTTGTTTTTGTTTTTTGTTTTGTTTTGTTTTTTTATTTATTTGTTTGTTTGTTTGTTTTTTTGGATTTTTTTTTTAATAGGTTATTTTCTTGTGTTGATCTTTTGACTGCGATGTAAATTTAAAAAAAACAAAAAAAACATTTTATAATGCAGTGTCCACACACAAACACCCATAAAAGGGTTGATCTGCCGTAAAACAGCCAAATTAAATGAAACTTCTTTGGTCTAAAGTTTGGATTAAAATAATTTTGTGAAAAAAGATTTTTTTTTTTTTATGATCTGAAAATTTTGTGTTTAATCGATAATAAAAAAAAAAAAATACATTTTCCAAAAAAATTGAATGTTATAACTTTAAGATCTGGAAGGGGAAGGTCTCGTACACGTCTGCCTAATTTTAAAATTTAAAAAACCGATATGATGAGGGGGGGGGGGTAGGGATGTACACATTTATGTCTGTAAATAGTACAAGAATTAATAAAAAGATGTTAAAACGTCATTGAAATATTTTGAGTTATTTTTTGGGGTGCTTATTCAGATTGGCACTTATGGCGGCATTTAAAATTGAAGAAAACAAGTGAAGTATGCATGGTCCCCCATGAGTGCAAAAATGAACGAGGCATAAAAAAAAAAATGATCAAGTTCAGCATTGCCCCCCCACCCCACCCACCCACCACATTTAGCCCCAAAAGTCCCCAGAGGATGTCAAATCCTGGTGAAAATGAACAAAGGGTGCAGTTTTAGGACTTAACATATGTAAATTTGAGTTCTGCACCATGCAAAATAAAGAAATGACTAAGTCCATCATTTGCTCCCCACACCCATTTAGTCCCAAAAGTCCGCAAGTAACCGATTTAAATTTGAGTTCAGCACCATGCAAAACTGCTAAATAGACATACACAGAAAATTTTAGTCAAATATGGTTAAATAGTCCCCCCTAAAAGAGCCCCTGGGGTACATAAAAGAGTTACAGCGAAATATAGACAAACAAAATTATATAGAAATCAGTTAATTACAATTTTCAGAAAGTTTTATAAAAATCCAAGGCATCAATTTTTTTTAATAAGCACAAAATTAGCAATTTTAACCTGAAGGACTCCCCCAGAGGGTCAAACGGAGTTTTCCCAGAAAATCCGTTCTGTTACTTATTTTACTCATATCATGTTTAATGTTTGTGCAGAATTTCAAAAATTTCCAAGGCGTAGTTATTGAGAAAATTGCGGAGGAACGAACAGACGAATGGACAAGGGTGAATTTACAGGTTCACCCTCCTTTTGTAGGGGGACCAATACAGAAATGTATGTATAATGTACGTACCTGTCATGGGACGAAGATGAAATATTCCAAAAATCATGTAATTTGACGAAATGTTTTTTTTTTTTAGTCAAGAAAATTCAATTTTACTCTGTTTCGATGAGGATTAAAAAATGAAAGCATTCACCATTAAAATACTTAAAGTACTATGTAGGGATTTGGGTAGCAAGATGTCTGTTCACGTTACACTTGAACTTCTGCATGTCAGTACAGTTGGGGAAGCAGGGACCTGGAATGAAATTCCAAAGTCTAGCGGTTCTGGGGAAGAAACTACTGGAGTAGAAAGATCTTTTACATCTAGGGATCTCTACTGTGTGGGGGTGAGATTTAGCTGCCTGTCGGGTTTGTCGAGGGTGTCTACGTCGTGGGGCCACAAGTGCTTGCAGTTCGTCAGAGCATTCTCCATTAAAATACTTGTAGAACAGGCAGAGGGATGCAACATTTCGTTGGTGGGACAGAAGCTGAAGCTTAGATGCCAGTTCAGGACCTATCAGGTTGGAGACGCTCTTTTGGACCTTGTCTAGGAGCGAGAGACTAGTAGCAGATGCACCGGCCCAAATGTGACAACAATACTCCATACATAGGCGAATGGTGGCCTTATAGAGGTACAGGATACTTTTGGGTGTTAATAGCTTTCTAGCACGGTAGAGAGAGCCTACCTTCTTCGCAGTGGTCCTGGCAATGCTCTCAATGTAATTGTTCCAACTCATGTTTCCTGTAAACGTTAGGCTGAGGAGTTTATTTTTTTACTTATTGTTTCAGAAAATTATTAACGAATTGACTTTTTTTTTCTGTCTGCTTACTAGAATTATATTGATTGAGCATATCTAAGTGGTTTCTGTTATCTGCCGGAAAACGCCCGTGAAACCTTTTTCCCAGTAACTTCTCTGCATAAATTTTTCATTTTTTATTTTATTTTACAGACAATGCGGACTCCACTTATCAAGGCCCAAAAGCCACCCGAGTATAAGGGATAATGAGTGTATGGTAGCCACTGAGACAACAGTGTAGTAATAGTTAGTGGTGGGTTAGGGATAGAAATTGATTATTTAGGTGGGGCTCAATAAGAACTTGTTTACATTGGACTTGAAGATGATTATATTTTAGTCAGCTGGAAAGCAAACCAGCAGAACAGAGTTCCACGGCCGGACAATTCTAGGAAAGAAGCGTTGTTCATGGAATTTGTGTTTAGATTTAGAGTAGGGGAAATTGTTGATAGTGGTTATAGCTAGTCAAGCGTTTTTTTTGTGAAATTTTGGCAAGGGGGGATCATAGATTGGAGCTCAGACGAGCACTTGTCATGAAAATGATGATAGAGCAGAGACAGGATGGAGTACTTCTGCCAATCCTGCCTTGACAGAGTACAAAATAGACTTCGTGACCTAGTGGGGGATGCCCTTTTCTCTTCCCTGTAACCTCTTTCCCACAGAAGAGACATTGCGAGCCTGTCTTTGTTTTATCGTTATTTCTGTGGCAAGTGCTCGTCTGAGCTCCAATTTCTGGTCCCCCCTCGCCAATCTTTCACGAAAAACACTCGTCTAGCTGAAACCACTGTCAGTAATTTTCCCCACTCTTTATCTGTGCCTAAATCAAAACGTAGATTCCATGAACAAAGCTTTTTTCTTAGAAGTGCACGCCTGTTTCCCACCTGACTACAACTTGGATGTCTTCAAGTCCAACATAAACAAATTCCTGATGAACCGCCCCCTTAAGAAAGACACTTTATCAAATCTCCAATACTAATGATTACTACGATACTATCCCATTGATTACTATACACGCAATAACTCTTATCCCCGAGTGGCTTCCGGTCCTTGATAAGTGGTGACTACCATGTAAAATGTGGTTCTCGGTTGATTAACTGTGTCTGTGTCGGATATATACTCGAGAGTCAAAACAATGAAAAGAATATGCTGTTGTCATAGCCCTATTCATTAGTATGTTACGTAACTTCTTTTTTATGGAAGTCACTGCGGACAAAGCGAGGTTGTCATAGCCCTAATTATTATGCTATTTATGGACCTCTAAGACTTTAATTATATTTAGATGGTCATTTTGAATGCTTGTGTTGTGTTGATTAATCAGACTATTATTCGCTACTTGGGTGTTATTAGCAAAATGTTTCTTCTTTCCTTCGTAGAAAAAGAAGCATGTTCTCAACACCCGAAGAAGGTTGCAGGTTGCACAGACACAGTTAATCAACCGAGAACCACATCACTCTATATAAAAGCATATAAGATATCAACGGATACACACTCGAGAGTCAAAACAATGAAAAGAATATGCTGTTGTCCTAACGCAAGTGATTACGGTGTGGAAAACCACAGCAATAAGCGCCTACGGTTGGTATGTGTCCTTCGTAGAGAAGCACTAGCACTGAAACCCGTCTGATATGGTATGGTGTGTGTCACTTGCCGAAGCTGGAAAATTCCAAAAGAAAAAACTACAGGAGACACATAAGATTGAGATAAAGGGTAATATGCAGTAGCGTCCAAAACTAAGGGACAAAATTTTTTACCCTAATATTTGTCCCTTACTTTTGGACGTTCCTATTTTGAAAACAAATAAATAATTGTTATAATTTTTTTTTTCTATCCTTTGCAAATAATTAAAATTTTAGTATCTTATTATGGATGATAACGACTACCAGTTGTCAAAATTTCAGCTTTTCACAGTTGTTATTTCTAACAAATATTAGGCTTTGAAATTTTTTCCCTTAGCAAAACTAATCGCGCCCTTGCAAAACTAATCGTGTTTGCGGCTTTAGAAGTCCGACTATAATCACGTTCTTTTATGTCTAATAAAATTTAGAGGGTTTTTAAGAATCAGAATTGGTAATTGTATCTGAATTGGGGAAAAATGTTGGAATCGGCCCATCACTAGTACGTACCAAATCAAATATCCTTCTCCCATCCCTTCATCTTTTATTTCATACCTACTCTACCCCTTTTCTAGCTCCTTCCATCCTCCTCGGATCTTCTGTCTGAAAAAAGGTGTTCTTATTAAATAAAAACCTTTCAATCATAAACTAAGGTCGGATTCACGACCAAAATATCGGTTGGCATTAGAGATGTGTCTATATTATTATTTTAACTAAAAACTTATAAAAGTATGCTTTTGTTATGTTGACGAATCGGACTATTACTCGCATCTCGGGTGTTATTATAGAAATACATTTAGTGCAAAAAAAAAAGAAAAGAAGAAAAAAAAAGAACTTGACCCCAGTTTTGATAAGTTATAACTAGGGCTATGACAACAGCATATTCTTTTCATTGTTTTGACTCTCGAGTGTGTATCCGTTGATATCTTATATGCTTTTATATAGAGTGATGTGGTTCTTGGTTGATTGTGTCTGTGTCGGATATATACTCAAGGGTCAAAACAATGATAAGAATATGCTGTTGTCATAGCCCCAGTCATTACACATATTATCCTTATCCCCATCTTGTGTGTCTTCCGTACTTCTTTCTTTCAAGATTTTCAAACTTCGGCAAGTTATATCTCATAGAATTAGCAAATCTCTCGATGGAGGCAACCTTTCTAGGGCAATTGCTCTTGACATATCTAAGGCCTTTGATAGGGTATGACATAAAGGTTTACTTCATAAGATCTCTAGCTATGGTATAGCTGGAAATGTCTTCTCAATTATTAAATCATTTCTCTCTGATAGGTTCATAAGAGTAGTAGTTGAGGGGCAAAAATCAGAAGCTCACAGTATTAATGCTGGTGTCCCTCAGGGGTCCATCCTGGGCCAACTCTTTTCCTGATCTACATTAATGATCTTCCAAATCACATCCTTACATCATTTGTAGACATTTATGCTGACGACACTATCATTTATGGTAGCATATCTAAGACAGTAAACAACCAAGTTCTCTCCAATTCTCTCTCCTCTGATCTTGAGCACGTGGTACAATGGGGAAAGGAGTGGCTGGTTACTTTTAATGCATCTAAAACCAAGCTTCTCTCTTTACATCATCAACATTCTGATCCACATCTGGCATTAATTAAAATGAATGGCTCTCATCTTCAGGAGGCCTCAGGTTTTGACAAGCTTCTGAACTTGACTGTTACTCGTGATCTTAAATGGAACACGTACATCAAATCTGTTGCCAAGGCCGCTGGAAGGATGGTGGGATCTTTCTATCGATCCGGTAGATATCTCACTGCTGATGCTATTCTCTATCTATATAAGAGCCAGGTACGTCCAAGGATGGAGTACTGTTGCCACATCTGGGCAGGAGCTGCTAGAAAGGACTTGTCCTGCCTTGATAGAGTTCAAAATAGACTTCGTAGCCTCGTAGGAGATGTCCTTTTCTCCTCCTTGCAACCTCTATCTCACAGAAGAGATGTTGCGAGTTTGTCTCTGATGTATCGTTATTTTCATGGAAAGTGTTCGACTGAGCTTCAATCTATGGTCCCCCCTCGCCAAACTTTTACAAGAAACACTCGTCTAGCTGTAAACACTATCAATAATTCCCCCCACTCTTTATCTGTGCCTAAACCTAAACGTAGATTCCATGAACAAAGCTTCTTTCTTAGAACTGCACGCCTGTGGAATTGTCTTCCGTTTTCCTGCTTTCCGGCTGACTACAATATGGTTGTCTTCAAGTCTAACGTAAATAAAGTTCTTGATGAGCCGTTCCATATAAGTTATCAAATTTACCAAATTTTCATTACTAATGATTACTATATTGTCCAATTTCTACTGTACACTCTTTAACCCTTATCCTTGAGTGGCCTCTTGGCCTTGATAATGTGGTGATACCTGTGTAAAAAAAAAAAGTGAGACTTGAATTCATTTTATTGTTTTGTTTTATTTTTAGATATGTAAACAAGTTCAGTCTTGCATTCGTTTAAAACATGAGTTTAAAACACGTTTTTGTTTTTCTTAGATGTTTACGTGATACGTTTTCATATATGTGATACGTTTTCATATATGTGATACGTTTTCATATACGTGATACGTTTTCATATACGTGATACGTTTTCATATACGTGATACGTTTTCATATACGTGATACGTTTTCATATATGTGATACGTTTTCATATACGTGATACGTTTTCATATACGTGATACGTTTTCATATACGTGATACGTTTTCATATACGTGATACGTTTTCATATACGTGATACGTTTTCATATATGTGATACGTTTTCATATATGTGATACGTTTTCATATATGTGATACGTTTTCATATGCGTGATACATTTTCATATGTGTGATACGTTTTCATATACGTGATACATTTTCATATGTGTGATACGTTTTCATATACGTGATACATTTTCATATGTGTGATACGTTTTCATATACGTGATACGTTTTCATATACGTGATACGTTTTCATATACGTGATACATTTTCATATACGTGATACATTTTCATATGTGTGATACGTTTTCATATACGTGATACATTTTCATATGTGTGATACGTTTTCATATACGTGATACGTTTTCATATACGTGATACTTTTTCATATGCGTGATACGTTTTCATATGATATGTCCATGCACACATTTTGATCAGTATTATTTGGAGTAATAAAAACGAAACATTATTTTTATGGAAATCGCTTGAGACACGGCATGAAGCCATTTGGTGTAAAAATCTAACAAGAACGAAAGCTTACTACCACATAGACAGGAGATGCCTTTTCGCCTTAGTTTTTAAAAGACTAAGGCTATAGGTAGGAGGAAAACAGTAAGCAAGGAGGGAGTTCCAGAACATTACAGTTCTTGCAAAGAAGCAACTGGAATAGGAAGCTGCATTACAATTAAAACAGCAAATTGATGGAGTATATCCTCTCGTGATTGGAGGATTTCAAAACTTTTCCAATTTTTTAATGGAAATCGCTTGAGACAAGACATGAAGCTACTTCACATAAAGAGATAACAAAAACGAAAGGTTATTATTGCAAAAAACAGGAGATGACTATTGACCTTAGCCTTGAAAAGACCAATGCTATTTGTAGGAAGAAAAAACGGTAGGAATGAAGAGAGTTCCAGAATTTTGCAGTTCTTAGAAAGAAGCTACTGGAATAGGAAGCTGTACAATGATGAGGTATTAAAACAACGAATTGATGGAGATTACTAGAGTTTTTGAGATCATTATCGGCCTCCATCAATTCGCTGTTTACATACCTTATTGTAATGAAGCTTCTTTTTTCGCTGTTTACATACCTTATTGTAATGTAGCTTCTTTCCCAGAAGTGCAAGGTTGTAGAACTCTCTTCCTGCTCCCTGTTTTCCTTCTACCTACTAAAGCCTTGGTCTTTTCAAGATTAAGGACAATAGGCATCTCCCATCCTTGTAATAACCATCTTTCGTTTTTGTTAGCTCTTTATGTGAAGTGGCTTCATGCCTTGTCTCAAGTGATTTCTATAAAAAAAAAAAGAAAGAAAAGAAAGACCAACGAGTCAAACGAGCTGGAACAAAGGAAGCATGTGCCATAATAGTTTTTATAAAACAGACTGAGACTAACAACGATCAAAGGGGGGAATATATATATTGGAGCTCAGACGAGCACTTGTCATGCGAGAGGGAAATTGTAGAGAAGAAGAAAGAGTGGGAAAGTGGCCAATCAAATTACAGATATGTTTCTGCAATTTATCAAGGACCCTCAAGTGAGAACGACACTCACCAACCCAAAACATGATAACACAACTCCATATATGGTATGATAGTACAATTATGGATTCCGTCATAGATTTCTGATTCCAATACAATCACTGATGTTGTTATGTCGGGTTTATATAACTGTGACTATGTATGTCTAGTGTATATAAGGTAGACGTGTTTCTGTAATCAATACTTTTTTTTTTTTTTTTACAAAGAAATCGCCACTTATCAAGGCACAGAGGCCACTCGAGGATAAAGGTTAAAGCGTGTACAGTAATCAAAGAGACAATATCATAGTAATCGTTCGAAGCGTAAATTTGGTAAATTGGATTACTTAAGGCGAACGGCTCATCAAGCACTTGTTTACATTGGACTTGAAGACGACCATGTTGTAGTCAGCTGGAAAGCAGACAAATGGAAGAGAGTTCCGAAGGTGTGCAGTTCTAAGAAATAATCTTTGTTCATGGAATCCACGTTTAGGTCTAGGCAGAGATAAAGAGTGGGGCGAAAATATTGATTGTGTTTTCAGCTAGACGAGTGTTTCTCGTGAATGTTTGGGAGGGGAGAACCATAGATTGAAATTTTAGAACTGAAAAGTCACCCCATACTTTTGG
Organism: Euprymna scolopes; assembly: GCF_053919585.1. Classification (NCBI taxonomy): domain Eukaryota; kingdom Metazoa; phylum Mollusca; class Cephalopoda; order Sepiida; family Sepiolidae; genus Euprymna; species Euprymna scolopes. The sequence continues at coordinate 71,754,860 of NC_136522.1, forward strand.
ACGCATAAATAAAGCAACAAAAATAGATTTTATGGTTCTGGGTTCGAGCTTTTTATAGTTGGTGAAACACTTGTCTGTGGATAACTATTTTATATATAAGTCAAGTAAAAACTAAACAACAAATATATGTGCATACATATATATATACATATATATATATATATATATATATATATATATATATATATATATATATATGTACATGTTGAAAAATATGAGATGACTTTTCAGCTCTAAGGAAGACTACTCTTCCTAACTCCCGGGGGAATATAAATCATACCAAATTTAATTATCATTAGCAGTTCAGCCCGGCTTTGCTTGGACCCTATGTACTGTTCATAACTTTATGTGCATATGCATATATATATATATTAAAAAGTTGGACTCATATCCAGGTAACCTACATTTAAAATTTCAAGTGTTTAGACCCAAAATTGGCAGAGGAGTTTGATAGAATCTGCAAATGTCAACTCTTTTAACTTTGACCTCTTAGTAGCCAAATTCTTGCCCAAAAACTGATTAAAAAGCTTGCTGCATGTCTGAATACCCTTTATATAAAATTTCAAATATTTAGACCCAAAATTGGCTGAATAATTTGCTAAAGACCACAAAGGTAAAATCTTTGGAACTTTGACCCCTTGGCAGCTAAACTTTCGACCAAAAACCAATTAAAAAGCTTGTCCTATGTCTGAATAGGCAGATGGATGCAACATTTCGTCGGTGGGACAGAGGCTGAAGCCTAGATGACAGTTCAGGACGTATTAGGTTGGCGACTCTCTTTTGAACCAGGAGTGAGAAACAAACAGCAAATGCACCAGCCCAAATTCGACAACAATATTCCATACATGGGTGAATGCTGGCCTTATAGAGGTACAGGATACTTTCAGGCGTAAGTAGTTTTCTAGCACGGTAGTGAGAGCCCACCTTCCTTGCAGCAGCCTCGGCAATGCTCTCAATGTATCTATTCCAGTTCATGTTCCCTGTAAACGTTAGGAAGTACTTTCAGGTAATGTGTTCTTGGCCATTGCTATTGGTGGTAGAGAAGGTTTCTTGTAATTATTGAAGGAAACAAGCTTAGTCTTAGCAGCATCGAATGTGACCATTTTTGTCTCCATTCCTCTACAGATTTGCTAATATTCACGATACAAATGTAAACATTTATTTTAAACTATAAAAATATAAAAGAAAGAGTAGAAGTTGAATAATTGTTATGGGACTCATTGAAAGTTGATGAAACCACATGCTTTTTGTCTGGTGCTTTTACTGCCTCTTAGCTGACGAGATTTCGATGAAGAAACATGTGTCTGGGTTTCTGTCCTTAATGGGAACTAGTGCTCTACCTGTATTTAAGAATTCATGTGGTCGCTCATCTCCCTCACAGTACAGGCCAATAAATCTCCTGTGTGTCATGAGTAAGTTGCTGGAATCTGTGTTAAATAGAGAAGTAATCAACCATCTCAGCAAAAATAACCTTCTCAGTGACACGCAATATGGTTTCCGTTCTGCTAGATCTACAGCATATGTGCTTACAGTTATATCTCATAGGATTAGCAAATCTTTCGATGGAGGCTACCTTTCTAGGGCAATTGCTCGACATATCAAAGGCCTTTGATAGAGTATAGCATAAAGGTTTATTTTACAAGATCTCCAGCTATGGTATAGCTGGAAATGTCTTCTCAATTATTAAATCATTTCTCTCTGATAGGTTCATAAGAGTAGTGGTTGATGGGCAGAAATCAGAAGCTCTTAGTATTAATGCTGGAGTCCCTCAGGGGTCCATCCTGGGCCCAACTCTCTTCCTGATCTATATTAATGATCTTCCAAATCACATCCATACATCATTCGTAGACATCTATGCTGATAACACTACTATCTATGGTAGCACATCTAAGACTGTAAACGACCAAGTTCTCTCTGATTCTCTCTCCTCTGATCTTGACCAAGTGGTACAATGGGGAAAGAGGTGGCTTGTTACTTTTAATGCACCTAAAACCAACCTTTTATCTTTACATCATCAACGCTCTGATCCCCATCTGGCATCAATTGAAATGAATGGCTCTCGCCTTGGGGGGGGGCCTCATATTTTGACAAGCTTCTGGGCTTGACCTTTACTCCTGATCTTAAATGGAACACATACATTCAATCCGTTGTCAAGGCCGCTGGAAAAATGGTGGGATCCTTCTATCGATCAAGTAGATATCTCACTGCTGATGCAATTCTCTATCTATATAAGAGCCAGGTACGTCCAAGGATGGAGTACTGTTGTCACATCTGGGCAGGAGCTGCTAGAACGGACTTATCCTGCCTTGATAGAGTTCAAAATAGACTTCGTAGCCTCGTAGAGGATGTCCTTTTCTCTTCCCTGCAACCTCTATCTCACAGAAGAGATGTTGCGAGTTTGTCTCTGCTTTATCGTTATTTCTCAGCTGAGCTCCATTCTATGGTCCCCCCTCGCCAAACTTTCACAAGAAACATCCGTCTAGCAGAAATCACTATCACTAATTTCTCCCACTCTTTATCTGTGCCTAAACCTAAACGTAGATTCCATGAGCAAAGCTTCTTTCTTAGAACTGCACACCTGTGGAATTGTCTTCCGATTTTCTGCTTTCCAGCTGACTTACAATATGGTTGTTTTCAAGTCTAACGTAAACAAGTTTTTGATGAGCCGTTCCATATAAGTTAACAAATTTACTGAACCTCCATTACTAACGATTACTATATTGTCCAATTTCTATTGTACACTCTTTAACCCTTATCCTCGAGTAGCCTCTTGGCGTTGATAAGTGGTGATGCCTATGTAAAAAAAAAAAAATCTTGTGAAAATCTGTCGCCTTTGTCAAAAGTTTTTGCGAAACATACAAACATACATACATACAAACATACATGCATTTAAACAGACAGGTGAGATTTATATTATAGATGATGACCAATGTTTTTTTTTAATTATTGATTGTTTTGATTTGAGAGCAACCCAGTCTATTTCAGATTTACAATTAAGCTTGATTGTGACACTATGGTGTCATGAATGCTTGCAACAAGGTGCATATTGCAATGAGGAGGGTGTTTGACCAGCAAGGATGGAGTGGAGGGGTGCAGAGAAATGCAAAGACTTAGCTAGCAAAATAGGACAAACTGCCGAGCTGTCATTATGGGTTTGTTACATGCAAGCCAGATGGTATACTGTCTCAAAAATGGGGACAGAAGTGGAATTATCTCCGAGACGCCAGAGGAGATGTTTGTATTAGAAGGGACATTGCTGATAAGGGCCGGACTCAGTGCTGGGCGAAAGAAACCCAGAGGACTTCCAGTAGATATCAGTCTGAGCAACCACCCCCTCCCAGGAAAGGGAGAGAGGGAGAGGTGTTGAGTGGTTGAAACAAAGAGAGGTCCTGAGAGTAAAAGAAAAAGGATGTTTTTAACTATTGTAGAACAGTTAAGGTAGCAGGGTTAGTTCAGAGAAAGCAAGGAAAACATGGAAAGAGATACTAAAAATGTAATTTAGAGAAAGAGGAATAAATAAAGACCTGGCCAGAGATAGGTTAGTTTAGAAATCAATTTCTTAAAGCTGTCCAATATATGCCAGCATGTAAAATGGACCTTAAAATTATGATGATGATGTTTTTCTTTTTCTTTTACCCAAGAGATTCGCCGACTTCAAATTGATGAAATCTTAAATTTGATTGGCACTTTCGATCAATATCAGAGAGTCATCTACTGCCTGCTTTGTTTTGTTATATTCCGTCTACCATTCTGTGTTGTCTCCGAATCCATTAATCCCTCCGCTAGTCCGATCAGCTTGCTGCAAAATGAAGAGTCCTCACCACAAAGAAACAGAACTCCGGTTTATAACAATAACAAACGAGGGAGAGGTGGGGGAAAAAGGGTTGGATTTAGAAAAAAGAATTCTAAAAGGATTCGAGTGATAGCCAGCAATGGCTGGGCTGGTCAGATGCTCCTCAATCTGGGGGCCCTAAGGGCCTGATTGTTACATATAGGGGTTTCATTAAAAGAGAATCTTAGAGATAAAGAGATGTTGTTGTAAGAGACTTAGAGAGATTGTTCATGTTATCATCAGAAGGCACTACCGCATGGGGATTAGGATTTACTGAAAGGTTTGTAGGTAGTTTGTGGTGAAGTGTGCTGGGAAGTTGTTTGAGGAAGTACCTTTAGAGTTTCATTAAAAGAGTCTTATTATAAGTGATGTTGTATCTTAGTGAGAGACTTAGAGAGATTGTTCATGTTATGAGAGATTGTTCATGTTATTACGATTCTTATATATTAAATGTTCATTCCTTTGACGTGTAGAAGAAGAAAGCTCTTTGGAGGGAGGAGATAGTGTTCAGACAGTCTTAGTGTAGATATGAGATGTCGAGACGTGTATGTAATGACATTTTATAACACAGATATATAATACAATTTTCACTTTACCTTTTTGTAAGAATCACAAACACAAGACAAGCTTTACAAAACACCTGATGGGTTTATTTCTTCACGACCGGTCGTGGTTTTCTCATCAAGAATTCAAAGCTTCACATTTTAGTTTCAAAGTGATCGTCTCGCTTCCTAGACGTTCGAATTCCCAGACCCTCTCTGAGTTTCTCACTGACTGTCTCTAACTAACTAACTCTCACTTCCTATATTGAGAAATCCATGCATGTCCGGCCAACGTGACTAAAATTCACATGCCATCAACATGCGTGGACTTGCACGTTTCCTGAACATTCTGATTTTTCAAGAACCTATTTTTTCTTTATTTTCACAAAGGAATTCAACCTACATATCTAATAGTAGCTGTTATGAACTAATTAAATTAATAAATAGTTTGTTATTGCTATAAACCGGAGTTCTTTTTGTTTGTGGTGATGACTCTTCATTTTGCAGCAAGCTGACTGGACTAGCGGAGGAATTAATGAACCCGGAGACTACACAGAATGGAAGACGATTCCGTTGAGAGGCAAAGCGCCCCACCATGGAAACACAATGGGTGAAGATGATCAGAAACACTAGAGGATGACCTCCAATCAGTAGTGGAATGGGGACAAAAATGGATGGTCACGTTCAATGCCGCCAAGACAAAACTGGTTTCATTCAATAATTACAAGAAACCTTCTCTACCACCTATAGCAATGGCCAACGACTCTTTATCTGAGAGTACGTCTCTCAAGCTCCTTGGCCTAACGTTCACAAGAAACATGAGTTGGAACAATTACATCGAGGGCATTGCCAGGGCCGCTGCGAGGAAGGTGGGCTCTCTCTACCGTGCTAGAAAACTTCTAACACCCAAAAGTATCCTGTACCTCTATAAGGCCACTATTCGCCCATGTATGGAGTATTGCTGTCATATTTGGGCTGGTGCATCGGCTACTAGTCTCTCGCTCCTTGACAGGGTTCAAAAGAGAGTCGCAAATCTGATAGGCCCTGAACTGGCATCTAAGCTTCAGCCTCTGTCCCATCGTCCAAACGTTGCATCCCTCTGCCTGTTCTACAAGTATTATAATGGTGAATGCTCTGAAGAACTGCAAGCACTTGTGCCCCCACGACGTGAACACCCTCGACAGACCCGACAAGCTGCAAAATCCCACCCCCACACTGTAGAGATCCCTAGATGTAAAAGATCTTTCTACTCCAGTAGTTTCTTCTCCAGAACTGCTAGACTTTGGAATTCCATTCCAGGTCACTGCTTCCCCAACTGTACTGACATGCATAAGTTCAAGTGCAACGTGAACCAACATCTCGCTGCCCTAATCCCTACATAGTACCTCAGTAGATGTTTGCCCTGATAGTAGCCCCCTACACCAAAGTGGCAATGTGCCTTGTTTGGGGTGAAAATGTAATAAAAAAAATAAAAAAAATAAAAAATTTATTCAACCTATATTTTTTTATCCAGATTATTTCTAAGAATTGAATAGTTTATTTATTATTTATTTCATCCGAATTAACAATTTACTGGACATTCCATTTAAACCTATTGTTCTTTAAAACTTATGTCCAGGGTTCGATTTCTGCTTTCTCTCACTTTATTTTCATTTTAACTAATCTCTCTATTTTTATACTTACATGAAAAGGGGACAGCCCTTATTGTGTAACACTGATGTTATGTTAACTAGCCTGTGTTAATGGGAAATCTGTGACTTTACTTGTCTGGACATGTATCGTTCACTGCTGTAGTCAGTCATCTCAATTTAGACAGTAGCTGTTATGAAGTAATTAAATTAATAAATAGTTTGTTATTGCTATAAACCAGAGTTCTTTTTGTTTGTGGTGATGACTCTTCATTTTGCAGCAAGCTGACTGGACTAGCGGAGGGATTAATGAACCCGGAGACTACACAGAATGGGAGACGATTCCGTTGAGAGGCAAAGCGCCCCACCATGGAAACACAATGGGTGAAGATGATCAACAAGGCCAACTTGTGACGGGACAACGTACGATTGAAAGAGCACCTGTCATATCGGGTGCAGTCCGACGAAGTTAGAGACACCCGGTGTGGTTGGTGCTGTTCGACCTCATTGTATGATGCCCCAGCGGCAGCCAAGAGAAGCAACATATCAACCAAAAACCAAACCCATTACAAAGGAGGAACTCAACCACGATGTCAGACAACTGATGGCTAGCCAACATGTTAAAAGGTATTGCAACACAAACTTAGGGTTGTGCACGTTTTGTGCACTCAGAGCATCAGAGTGTAATTTCCAGTGACCAGTGAGTGTCAGTTTACATTTTAAAAGGGTCCATTACTTGATGAGGTAAAAGTGTAGCCACTGGGACTTAGGGTTGGTGCACATCATTTTGCCATATGTCCGGCCCATCGAGCCCAGCACTTGGTATAACAGTTTACGCACCTATCCGTAAGTGATAGCTTAACATAAAAAGCAAGAAAAAAAGTGCATCGAAACATGTAAACTTTATTTTATGTAGTTGTTTTTTTTTATATAGAAAATAATTTTTTTACAATTTCTAACAATTTTAATAGTAAATCCTAGCCATTACAAGGCTGATTTTGATCTCGGTAGTTCGAATTGAGTTGTCTCCCTTTATTTATGAAACATGATGGATCCAGACACAACATTCCCGCTTCCTCGTGAAATTTGATTTTCTTAGTATTAAAATAAAAACGTACTCGATCAATGTACGTGAATTTTGGAATATGGCATTTTCGTTCTATGCTGGATACATACATCGGTATTTTTTTACTTTACTCAACATTCACCGTTAAATTAACAAGTCTTTTGGTTTTCGGGTATGCTGAAAACGAATATCACATTTAAATTTGGAGCAGACAAGTAGTTTTCTGGATATTAAGACCTTTATTATCCAATGTAATCCCTTTCATTGGCAGCCATGTTTTTCCCCAACTGAACAAGTACTAATGTGCATAGGTGTTACAAAAAAAAACCTCCTCCTCATGTTAAGAATGGCGACCGCCACTGACATTTATTATGTAATACATTGGAAAAAATGTCTTAATATCCAGAAAACTACTTGTCTGTCCCAAATTTGAATGTGATATTCGTTCTCAGCATACCCGAAAACATATGCAGTCGTCATTTGAAAGATGCGTGTTGAGTTGTACTTAAAAATAAAAATTAACCAATCATAAAGATTTTTCTGCACTTGGGGGGGGGGTAAATTTTTTCCTGGTTTCCACCATAACATTTTCCTTTTCGAATGACTACTATTAACTGGTTTTCGGGTATGGTGAAAACGAATATCGCATTTAAATTTTCTGCAAAGAAATAGTTTTCCGGATATTAATCAATGTAATTCCTTATGTTATAAATGGTGACCATTGTTGTACGCGCAAGCGCGCGCATATTTTAGTCATTTTAAACGGAAACGTTAAGTTGGAAACCAAGTTAAAAAAAAAAAAAAAATTTTTTAATTAGGTTGAATTGTGGACTTGTGTCTTAAAAGTTTAAAAGAAAAAAAAAATTTGAAATAAATTCACAATATGAAACAGGGAAATAAAAAAAAAAGTCTAGTGAGGAAAAGCCCAACCACCATTATTGTTAGGCAATGACATGTGACGAGTTATATTAATGTTCTGATTTAAGCACGCACACATACCCGCCGTCCTTCCCAAACCGGACCGACCCAATTACAACTAACACTCCCTCACCTGCATTGCTGCCCGCTGGCAGATTTGTTAACTCATATAACTCACATTTCCCGTCGTTTCATTGTAAATTCGTTGTTAATGCTTGCTACATTTAAATTAATTTGTTCTTGGTTAATGTAGGAGAAACAATTCGGTGCTTGTTAAGATGAGAGTCGACAGATCGATTTAAAAAAAAAACTGCCGTTTTAAGCAAAAACAATATTACGTACTTAATTGTCATGCCGAAAATAGTAATCTATCCAAAAATTACGAAAATTCATCGTGTAGAAATTTATTTCTAGTTAAAAAAAAGTACTGTTGCCACATTTGGGCTGGTGCTTCTGCTACTAGTCTCTCACTACTGGACAGGGTTCAAAAGAAAGCTGCCAACCTGGTAGGTTCTGAACTGTCATCTAAGCTTCAGCCTCTGTCCCATCGACGAAATGTTGCATCCCTCTGCCTGTTCTACTAGTATTTTAATAATGAATGCTCTGATGAACTACAAACACTTGTACCCACTCGACGTAAATACCCCCAACAAATCCGACAAGCAGCCAAATCCCACCCTTTCACAGTAGGGATCCCTAGATCTAAGAAAGCCTTCTACTCTAATAGTTTCCTCCCTAGAACTGCTAAACCTTGGAACCCCCTTCCAGGTTCCTGCTTTCCTAACTGTACTGACATGCAGAAGTTCAAGTGTAAAATGAACAGACATCTTGCTGCTCATCTCCCTTCATAATATCCCTGCAACTTACGTGCTCTATAGTAGCCTCCTACTTCAAAGTGGCAATGTGTCTTGTTTGGGGTGAAAAATGAATTTTTTAAAAAAATTTTAAAAAGTAATTTTTACAGAAAATTGGGTAAAATTGCATTTTTCTTAGACATTATAAAGTAGATAGTGAAGAGTCTACACGCAGGGAACATAACTCTGAAACGAATTTTAAATTACTTGTTCATGGCTGCAATATTTGTTGTCTATAGCGATAGACTTTTTCTTTTTTTTTTTTTTTGCTAAAAACACAGTAACAGTTTTTCTACTTGACTTACGTACTTGTCGTGTCGAAAATAGTAAATCGAAAAATTAGGAAAATTCATCAAGGATAACCCCCACCACTATCAGGTTGGCGACTCTCTTTTGAATCCTGTCCAGGAGTGAGAGACTAGTAGCAGATGCACTAGCCTTAATGTGACAACAATACTCCATACATTATTTTTTTTTATTTTTTTAATTACATTTTCACCCCAAACAAGGCACATTGCCACTTTGGTGTAGAGGGCTACTATCAGGGGCAGCAACTACTGGGGCACTATGTTGAGATTTGGGCAGCAAGATGTCGGTTCACGTTACACTTGAACTTCTGCATGTCAGTACAGTTGGGGACGCAGGGACCTGGAATGGAATTCCAGAGTCTAGCGGTTCTGGGGAAGAAACTACTGGAGTAGAAAGATCTTTTACATCTAGGGATCTCTACTGTGTGGGGGTGGGATTTTGCAGCCTGTCAGGTTTGTCGAGGATGTCTACATCGTGAGGGCACAAGTGTCTGCAGTTCGTCAGAGCATTCACCATTAAAATACTTGTAGAACAGGCAGAGGGATGCAACGTTTTGTCGATGGGACAGAGGCTGAAGCTTAGATGCCAGTTCAGGGCCTATCAGGTTGGCGACTCTCTTTTGAACCTTGTCTAGGAGCGAGAGACTAGCAGTAGATGCACCAGCCCAAATGTGGCAGCAATACTCCATACATGGGCGAATGGTTGCCTTATAGAGGTACAGGATACTTTCAGGTGTCAGTAGTTTTCTAGCACGGTAAAGAGAGCCTACCTTCTTCGCAGTGGCCCTGGCAATGTTTTCAATGTAATTGTTCCAACTCATGTTTTCTGTAAAGGTTAGGCCAAGCAGTTTGAAAGATGTACTCTCAGATAGAGAGTCACTGGCATTGGTGGCAGAGAAGGTTTCTTGTAGTTATTGAAGGAAACCAGCTTAGTCTTGGCAGCATTGAATGTGACCATCCATTTTTGTCCCCATTCCACTACAGATTCGAGGTTATCCTCTAGTGTTTTTGCCATTTCTTTAGTTGTGTTCATTTGTTTTCCTGTCATGACTGTTATAGAGCGTGGTGTCATCAGCATATATACCCATCTCAGAGGCAGTTTTGTCGGGGAGGTCATTAATAAATATTAGGAACAATAGAGGTCCAAGGATAGACCCCTGAGGCACTCCCGCATTTATATCATATTGTTTAGATGTACGACCGTCGAGGACAACCTGGATTTTTCTCTTATCTAAGAAGGATTTAATTATGTTAAGTATTCTACCAGTGATACTGTATGATCTAATCTTCCTGAGGAGACCCTCATGCCATACCCAAGTCAAGTGAATGGTGGCTTTGTAGAAGTAGCAGGATACTTTCAGGCGTAAGTAACTTTCTAGCACGGTAGAGAGAGCCCACCTTCTATGTGCAGTGTACGAATATAGACTCCCAGTCCGTGCGTGTGTCTGTCTGAGTCCTTACGACAGAGTGGAAGATAACCAGACATGTTAAAGGAACAGCAAAACATATAAACAGTTTCAGAGATTTTAAACTATGTTGATCGATAGAAAATTAAATTAAATTAAACTCTTAGAAAAAAAGTTGGAATTAAGGTGTCTCCTTTTATTTATTAAAATGGCGGATCAAGACACCCCGTTCTTACTTCATTATAAAATTTTATTTTCGTAGTTACAAAAAAAAAAAAAAATACATGATCAAACGTTTCTAAATTTTTGAGATGAGGATTGGATATTATTTGGATTCATCGGGCTACACTAGTTCGACAAAATACACCCGAAGAAGGTCAGAGGTTACATCGACCGCAACGTTGTGAAAATCACACTCAAGATGAGAACAGCAGTCCGATGAACCCAAATAATACTAAGTAATTGATCAATTTACGTGATTTTTTGAATATGATATTTTCGTTGTGGCGGATATGTTGAACATAGAGGGTTTTTTTTTGTTTTTTTGTTTTTTGTTTTTGTTTTTTTGTATTTATTTATTTTTAAATTAATTTGAATTCTGGATTTGTATCCAAAAATTATTTGTTGTGACATTTGCCTCTTTTCAATTTCTTGGTCGTTAACTATACTACCCTTTTGCACCAAAATGTTTTCGGTAGTTTTAAATGACACGTATATTTCATAAAACTGTGTAGGGGTGTGGGGATAGAAAACTAATAACTCATCACCATCGATGTCTTCCCCCACCCCTGAACTGCCAAAACAAAGGCAAGTCAAAAAAAAAAAAAATTGAACTTTCTTGGACTTTGACAATGTTAAAATAAACACGTTATCAATCCCACCCCCCCCCCTTTCCTGCACGCCCATCTTTGCCTCGTCGAGCACTTGTTGGCTCGTCGAAGGCCTTTTTATCGTTTTAATGCTTTTGCTGCAGACGTAACATTTATTTTGTCCTCTTTAAGCCGAAAAAAAAGGAGGGGGAAAAAGGCAGGAACCATTTTTCCCATCTCAGCTCAGAAGAAAGAGAGAGAGAGAAAAAAAAAGTCTACGAGAAGTTCACAACTTTCAGCTAAACAATTCTTACCGAAAAACAGAAACGTTTGGTTCCAAACCAATTTTCTGTTTTTCATATTTTTTTTTCCGGGAATTCTTCTTTCAGTGCTGATAATTTTTTTGTTAAGTCATGAAGATTTCTATTTTTTGGTCGCTTCTTTTGAGTTGTACGTCTTTTGTATTCTTGGTAGATGGTAAGTTTTTGTTTGTTTTTAACGTTTCCTCATATTAATGTTTAAAAAAAAAAAAAAATCCTGCGCACTTTTTTTTTAGCACTAATTATTTTGGTGCCGATAGCCTGGGACCCCCTCATTGGCGAATACCGACGTAACCGAGGCAAACTTTTCAAGTCGAACTAATCCCCCCCTTTTTCTTTTAATTTTTTAAAATTTAAATTGGTACTTATGGCGGCAATTAAGCAAAATAAAATAAAAATATAAAGTTATCACGTGCTCGTTACAGAAAGATATATTCCAAAAATCACGTGAATCAACTATTTTATTTAAAACTAAAAATTTTCGACTTTTATCGATTTTATTACTTAACTGCATTTAATGTAAGTTGTTTTCACCTCAACTTCAAGTTGTCTCCCCTTTTTATTTGATCGGATTTAATCATGGCGGACGAAAACACGTCGACTCCGTACTCACTTATTTTCTCGAATAAACGTAATTTGATCAAATTGCGTTATTTTTGGAATATGTCATCTTCGTTCCGTGACTGGTACGTACATCAGACTTTTCTATATTTTAATTTTAAATGCCATCGGTGCCAATTTGAATAAGTACCCGCCCCCACCTTGTTTTTATATAGCATTTAAGTTTTACGCTATATTTTTTTTTTTTTTTTTTTTTTTTTTGAGATCTTCCGTTCAAAACATACGTACAAACCTTTTCGATATTTTCATTTTTAATTTCTTTATTAAACTGTTAGGTGAAAGTACAAAAAAACGCCCTCCCTTCGCTATGTTAAGTTTCTAAATGTTTCAGCACGGTCCGTACTCTCCATAAGTTCTCTACTTTAAACTGTTCAAGTTTTAGACCGTAAATTTCTTTAGGCTGCTGATCTAAGTGTAGTAGCTGTTTTTATTCAGCGAAGTGTTAGATATTTTTTTTAACTTGGGTTTTCCCCATTAACCCCCCCCCCCCCCGGTCAATTGTGGCCTGAACTCTTACCTGCAAATGGTTGGGTTTTTTTTTTTTTTTTTTTTTTTTTTTTTAAGTTCTTAAGAACGGCTTTTGGAATACTTACCCTTTGCAGGTAAGTCTTCAGTGGGACAATGCGGCCACATTGATCAAAAACCAACCCGACATTGTTTATTTTATCCTTGTAATAAGAAACTTGCTTGGTTCGTGCTCCATGACTTATATCAAAGTGGAGTTTGACTCCAAAAGGCCATTCTTACAGGCATTATCTCCTCTCTAAAGATCCAGAGGTGGATTGTTTTTCTTTTTGTTTACCACGTGCCCCTCCCCCCCCCCTTCTTGGAGGGTTAGGGACTGCATTCCCTAACATGACCTCGTGTCACGCCCAGTATTAGAAAGGGATAAACTATGCTCTCCCAACATGTAAACATCGGTCCCAATAGCACTGACTACTAAAAAAAAAAAAAATAAATAAAACCTGACCAGGGCACATGAGAATCCATATCGACACTCCTTAGTGTTGAATTTAAAATTTAAAGTCCTAGATAACAGGACGAAAGCATTTTTTTATAGGGATTTTGCAGTATACAAAACTTAAAACTTGTGTGTGTATATATATATATATATATATATATATATATATATATATATATAATGTTACCAAAGGCAAGATAAGTTTCTGTTCTGCCTTTTTGGGTAAGTTTTGTGCGGTTTAACATTTTAAAGCGTCTATTTAATTCGAAACACAAGTAGTGCGTGAGTTTGAACAAGATGGCCGACGTCAGCCGTTCATCCGAAAAGTCTCGATAATCGCTTAAACCATGCAAACAAAACGAGGTACTTCTGCATTTATCAACCCACGATTTCCACGAAGTTACTCGGTGTGCCCAACAGATGACGGGAAGAACCGGAGACTGTCAAGCAATTTTCTAGATATCAAGACTTTTTTTTTTTTTTTTTTTTTCAATATTAATGAATTTGAGACTTTGTAAGGCTCGCCCAGCCGTTTCCGGTTTTCCCCGTCATCTGCCGGGCACACCCGAGTAACTTCGTTGAAATTGCAGGTCGATAAATGCAAAAGCACGCAAGACGAAAAGTAATTCGGAAATATAGGCGACCATAATTGCGACCATGCCGGTGTGGGTTGAAAACTTAGCCTCGATGTAGAAATATTCCGATTACCAAACAACCGGACCTTGTTTTTTGTTAAATATATTTAAAAAAAAAAAAAAAATTGTTCAGCAGTTTCACATTCTTTCGTATAAATTTGCTTATTTTAAACTAAAACAAAGTCCGGTTTGATAATCGGGACATTTTCATATCGAGGCTAGGTTTTCAGACACCGGTACGCCACGGTCGCACTGAATCACCTTAAACAGCACTCGTGTGGTATATCCTCGTGTCATTAACTCGGCTACACGCGAATACTCTAATTAAAAAAAAAAAAAAAAAAAAAAAAAGTGGGGGGGGGGGCAACTATTAGGACAGGATCTCGTGAAAAAACCGAACCATAATACTCGACTTGGTTCAATCGTATTATAAGGACTGTAAAATCGGTGCTAAGTCTGAAATGTTTTTTGTCCCGAAATAAAATTTGGGACTTATGCAGAATACGGAACGTTGTTCAAGCTCTGCAAGTTTACTTGTGTTTTTGCTGACCGTTCTTCCGCTTCACGATGAATGCCTTGAAGTCCCTTCTAACTAATGGTTTTACTTTTAAAATAAACGTATTTAGCTTTTTCAGAGTAACAGAAAAATATGAAAACTGGTAAATCAAAGGCCGGTACTGGTCGCGGTAAGAGTTCCCTGCCGAACACCCTCAAAAAACAATAATTTCTCCCCGCGCAGCCGCAAAGGACATGTTTTAGTTGCCATAATAATGTGTAGTAATGTCTTCAATATTCATAAACAGTAAAACAATGTCGATAAAAAGTGTTGTTACTATGGCAACTAAAACATGTCCTTTGCGGCTGCGCGGGGAGAAATTGTTTTTTGAGGGTGTTAGGCAGGGAACTCTTACCGCGACCAGTACCCAAAGGCCTTTTCCAGGGCATTCATTGAGGCAGAACAGTCAGCAGAAAACGAAAGTAAACTTACAGAACTTTAACAAAGCCGTAAATGTTAAAGGCAAGATACGTTTAATCTTCTACCTACTTGGATAAGATAGTGTTTTAACTTATTTTAAAGCGTAACAGTATTGGAAAATGTGTATCCGTTCATATCCTATAGGCTTTTGTGGTTCTTCTCAGTTGATTAGCTGTCATATTTTGTCGGATATATACTGGAGTGAAAACAATAAGAATATACTATTGTCATAACCCTAGTAATAAACACGGTTCGGGCGTAATGATACAATATTAAGAACTGACCTTGTGTCAAAATTTGGTCTTATGGGGAGGCAAGTAACCAAGCTAAAATAGCGTTATTTAAACCCCCATTTTTAACATGGGGAGGGTTGGGGCATAATTAGCTATTCTGTACTTTCATCTAACAATGAATGCAACTGATAAAAATTAATTTACCTTGAAAATAATAACTTAAACTTTGCCTTTTGGGGGGGGGGGTATCTTATCCACTCCTCCCTCCCTTCAAAAAATGTTACTAAAGGCAAAATTAGCAACAAAATCCAACCCCTTCACTGAGGTCCTTAAATGCCAGAAAGCTTTCTACTCTAATAATTTCTTTCCTCGAACAGCTAGACTTTGGAATTCCATACCTGCTTCCCTGGCTGCATTGATATGCAGAAGTTTAAATGTAATATAAACCAACATCTTTATCTTTGCTAGGCACAGTCCCAAATAATAATCCCCTATGTCCAAGTGGTGGTATGCCTTGTTAGGGGGTGAACGTGAGTAAAAAAAAAAAAAAAAAAAAAAAAAAAAAAATGTACATCCATATAACAGTGTATTGAATTCAAGTTAATTGAACTTGAAAATCCTAATGACCCCCCCCCCTCCTCTCCACAAAAAGTCCAAATTTAGTGTTTAATGTCTGGTACACTTCAACAGGTTTACAAAGATGTCCAAAGGAGGAAGTATAAAAAACTAATAAATATATACTTTCGTATATAAAATCGACATAATAGGAACAGCATGACTAGTAAAAAAAAAAATATATTTTTAAAGAAAAAAAGTATTTTTAAAGAAAAAATCCTTTCTGATTACCATACTAAAAAAAAAACTAACATGATTTTGAAAGCTGTTATGAAAATTATCCAAACAATTCATACTTTGACCTAACAATTAAAACAATGTACCAAACTGTGAAAAAAAACAAATGGCAAAATTTTACCAACGGCAAGTTACTGTTCTGTTTCCATTTTCCATTCCTATTCTGAGATTTATGGCGTGTTAAGTAAAAATTGTTACTGTTGGAATAAATTTTAATGTCTTGATAAAAGGCTAGGGGGTGACATACAGTACAGCTTAGACAAAAGGTATTCCTAGCATGGTTTTTTTTTTTTCTTTTTTTCTTTTTTGAAAAATTGCTAAAAATTTAACTTGAATGTTATGAAGGAAAGAAAGCGACCCGTTCTGTTATGTGCAAACTAACCACGTAATAAACAAAAATACTAAGTAACTTGCAAATCCTATGCCAAAACGGTTGTGCATGTTATTAGTGAATTTGTAAGGTTGTCTGTAGGCGCCTAAACTCGGTCTTATCGAAGTGAAGAGATCCAGTATATAGTGTTTTTATTTGTCCAGGTTACTATTCTGGTTACCGTGTAGGTGTGTTTGCATTTAGAAGCATAAGAATAGAATCCTCGTATATGTACTGTGCAAGGATTATTTTGTAAGCTTTTATGAAAGCATAGAAATAGAATCAAAATGGAAACCAATTTGATAGAAAAGTTTTTCGTGCTATTTGTATGCAAAGTCAGCCATGTTGGTGCAAGCTGAGATGTTCATTTTAGTGACTATTGGCTATTCCTAAAATTAAGTGTATACAATTGCAAACGTTCTATCACACAAATGTGTATATGACCTTGTTAGTGTGTAAAAAGTCTCTACCAAACTCCTCGTCTGCAGAACTGCAATTTCCAAATATAGGGTATTTGGATTTGTAGCACACATTGGAGTTGGTTTTTAGCCAGTAAAATAACTGCTAAAGAGGTCAAAATTGGAGAAAAAATAACCTTGGCCTAACATTAGTCGACTATAGCCGTTCTTTTTCTGTGCATGCGTTAAGTTATTGGTTAAACGATGTTTTTTGCAGTTTTTGTATATCCATCGATTTAGGTCGTAAGCTAATGGATAAAGCTGGAGAGGTAGGTTTTGGTTTCGACTATCTGATGGTACACAATGGTTTTTTTTCATTTACTTTTGAAATCACATTAGGTACAATATAATAATCGATAGAGAATTGGCTCTAATAATACAAATACAAATGAAGTCTGCATGAATTAAAATATATTAAAGTGTATTTTATAACCGGGGGGGGGGGGACGCTGACCTGCTCGTTAAAAATAGTAAAAAAATTCTCTTTATGTATGAATGTAAATCCTTTACAATGTTTTAATCCGACAAAAATTAAATATATCTAAACACAATCCTCATATAGTTACAGAATTTATGGTGGCTTGTTTCCATTCCTATTCTTTCTGAGATTTATGGCATGTTAAAAAGTTGTGACTGAAATAAATTTTGATTTTTTTTTTTTTTTTTTTTTTTTTTTTTTTTTTTTTCTAAAAGGTTAAGGGTGACGTGCAGTACAGTTTAAACAAGAGATTCCTTTTCCATTTGTATTTTTATTTTTTTCCAATTTTCAAAATTGGAAGCGGCTTTTAAAAGGTCACCGTGTTTTTTCTGTCTCCGAAATTTAACTTATTAGCCTCATTTTGGCAGCATTCCATTAGAAACTAAACGTGTTTCAATCTTTTTTCAATTATTAAAGCTTCAATTTTTTTTTTTCTTCTCGCCTTCAACTTTCCCTGGTACTATCAGATCAGGCTGTTTGAAGATACCGGTTTCCTGATCTAAAACATACCAAAGATTTTGGGGTGTTTAATTTTTTCTTTTTAATCCCCATTTTATCTGACAAATTAACATTTGAGTTACATTGGTTTCTGCATTTAAGGATTTAAGATTTCGGCTGTGTTCAGCATTGCCGCGTTCTGGTATAATTTTTTTTTTTTTCCTCTTGTATTCCAACTTCACCTAATATTTGTTCTGGCATTCTTCCTGGTGCTCCTAATATTATTGGTATTACCATGTAGTGATTTTTTTCGTGTTTTTATACTCCTATTAGTTATCTGTTCCATTGTTGAGTTTATTCGAAAATTCATAAACTCTCCTGGTGCTACCAGATTAGGCTGTCTGAAGATCCCGGCTTTCTGACTTAAAAGTTCACCAAACCTTTTTTTTTTTTTTTTTTTTTTTTTTGAGGCACAGAGTTCCCTTTGCAAAACGTTTCTCTATGAAACAACCAAACATGTCTTTGAGGGGTGGGTGGGTAGTGTCTACCTTTTCGAGGCTGGGGGTAGTGTCTGCCTTATATTGTAGGAATATAATCTATACGATCATGATACTAATGGTTGTGAAGAGCCCACAGTAAAATGATGTCAAAGATTGTAGAGAGCTAACGAAGCATAATTATATGGTAAAAACGATATAGACCTAGTAAGTAGGTAGAAAGTGGTGGTTGAAGGTCAATCATTTTGAGAACAAATGTAACAGTGAATATGAGCACGTTGGAAATTATCAGCAGCAGCAAAGGATGGCTGGCTTGCAAAGATTATCAGCAGCAGCAAAGGATGGCTGGCTTGCAAAGATTAGCAGCAGCAGCCGAAAAAATGTGCATGTGCAAACTAGTGAGTGTGCAGAAAAGGAGAAAAAAACTGCACCATGTGATAGAAAAGTGCAGGTCGAAGAAAATGGATGCGTAAAGTTGAGGATGAGATTAGGCAGACTGGTCGGAGGAAAGAGAAATGCGAGCCAGTCCAGATGAAAATGTGCGACTAGGTGTTTTGACAGAGAAACGGTAATAAATGCTTATGTTAGAGAGAAAAAATGCTGACCTGAAATTTTATTTCTTTCCAGTTTTATTTTTATGAATTACTAAAATGTTACGCAAAGGTTACCAAGAAGTGTTTTCCAGAAAGTAGTGTCACTAGTGAGGCCTTCGTGTCCTTCGTTTTCCTGTCCTTGAGTAATGATGGTACAATATACTCAAAGAATATCTATTCTGCTTGCTTCTTTCTTTGTTAGTTCGTACGTTATGCTTTGAAAAAAGGGCCAAATAAAATTTTTAAAGGCGAAACTGCTTCAAAAAAAAAAATGGCCAAATTTACAAAATTTGTCTTTAAAAAAAACAAAACAAAACCCTAATCAGGAAACCCTGAACAAGATGAGTTATTTTTTTATTTTTTTTTATTTTATTTTTTTTTTTTTTTTTTTTACAGTGATCACCACTTATCAAGGCCCGGAAGCCACTCAGGGATAAGGGTTATTGCAAGTACATTACGTTAGTGTGGAGATTTGATGAAGTGTTTACTTAAGGGGGCGGTTCATTAGGAATTTGTTAACATTGGACTTGAACACATCCAAGTTGTAGTCCGGTGGGAAGCAGGCAGACGGAACAGTTCCACAGGCATGCAGTTCTAAGAAAGAAGCTATTTTAATCTTTGTATTGAACTATGTAGTACAATACTGTGTATTTGTACGTATTTTCTCATTTGAATCCGTTTTATATTTAAAATTTAAAATACATTAAATTTAAAAGACATTATTTTCACGGAAATGTTATTCATATTTGTATTTTTTTTTTTTTTTTGTACAAATAACTATGTGGGGGGGGGGCATCAGTTAGCATGCCATACCAATAGGCAAAGATCGAGTTCAAATCCTATCCAAGCATAATTATTTTCACTGTACAATTCAGAACGTTTCTGTCAAGATACTTTACAGAAATTAAGGTAGTGGGCAACACGAGATAACCCTGCTAATAGTTAGAACCAATTAAACTATTAGGTAAAGTTGTATATAAATGAGGACCACACCCACACACACACACACACACACACACACACACACACACACACAAATTATATAAATGTTTTTATGTTGAACTTTATTTTGTCAATCTGTTATGTCCATTGAAGGGGGAAAGCAAGAAAACGTAAGATAGGTTTTCAATGCGATGAAAATTCATATTTCATATTGGGGAAACCAAGAATTGCAACCATTCAGAAATAAATTCGATTGGAAAAAAAAATCTTTTTACCCAAAGTATCAGCTTTTGTTGAAACATTTTTTGATTAAAATATATTCCTCATTCCGTGGAATTTCTCTCAAATCTGCTGGTACAAATAAGTATCCCACGTTTAGAATTAGCTGGCAGCCTGGCCTTACTTAAACTAATACACGTAAACCTAATTTATGCAGATTGTGTATGATGGTACCTTTTTTTTTTTTTTTTTTTTTATTTAACTCCAAAAAAAAAAAATTAAAAGTACACCTGGGCCTGAACAGGGAACCATTCAATCTGTAGTCGAATGCTTTACCACTAAGCTATAAGATTATAATAAATCTGCTTTTTTAAGAAGAAATGATTTGCTAAGATTTTATTTTCTTCCTTGGCCAGTATAACATAAAATATACCCCCTGTAAACATTTATTTTTATTTCTAAGAGAAAATCAATTTTTAAAATTGGATTATTTTCGATACTTATCTGCTGAATTTTTGTACAAAACATATCTAAGAACACTGCCAGACGTATAAAATACTTTTGTGTGAAATTTGCAAAGGATAGGCTCAGTCTTTTCAGAACCTAAGTGGAGCTCACACGCAGTGACTTTATATAATGGAGGTTTGAGGGGGAGGGGGCTTCCATAATTTAGAAGCCACACTTACAGAAGCATCTCAAATGGGAGCTGTGTAGCAAGATATTTGTTCCCATTACGTTTAAATTTCTGCATGCTGGTATAGTTGTGGGGGGGGGGGACGCAGAGCAGGAAGAATTCTGAAGAGCTAGGAGGTTGAGAAAAGATCCATTAGAGTAGAATGCTTTCTGATATCTGGGGTGAAGGGGTGGGATTTTGTTTGTCGGGGGGGGCACTCCATTGAATGTACTTGTAAAATTAGCACATTATCTTCAGCAGTTGTATTTTTTTCTCTCTAACTTTAGGATGAAGTATTTCCTCTCGGATTAAAATTTTTTAAGTTTGGGATTGGCATTGTGGTTTCATTTTTCTTTTTTTTTTTTTTCTCATGATTTAATAATAAACCAAATTTTTTTTTCACCCTAGTCCCAAATAATGACCTTTCTTCAACTTTTTTTTTTTTTTTTGGAGGTACTGGTAACCTATTTATAATTGAGTGGCGTGCCCAGCTTTGCTAAGTCGTAAAATACTAAAATACGCTTAAATATATTTTGATTCGTGCAGATTCCATATTTATTAGAGCCAATTCTCTATTGAATATTATATTGTACCTAGTATATAGTGATTTCAAGATTGTCAAAGAGTGACTTGGGTGCCATCAGCTAGAATCGAAACCAAAACATTTTGCCCTCCAGCTGCATTCCTTATCATTTGAGCTATCGACAGATAAGATTTAAAATTAAACCACTTCAAGCTAAAAATGAATTTGCTTATGCGTAAAACTGATAGAAATATGTTGGCAAGTTGAAATGAACATTTTTGCATTTCGACTGTCAACATCTTTCTGTACACATTATTCATTCATCCAAACAAAGATTTTACTTGTTATAAACCATCCTTGGTGTATGATTATTTCCTGTTAATTTCGGTGTTCTGGTTAAATATTTTTATACATAAACGCATGCATACATCTACTGTTTATTTATTTATTTATTTATTATATATGTATGTATGTATGTATATATAAAATACTAGTTTTATTTTGGTGTTTACCCCCCCCCCTTTGTGCTGATTTTGAAACTATATTCAAAACTACATTCATACATGCTCTTCGAAGCAACACTATTTTTGTACTGTACTAGCAAGGAGACCCGACGTTGCCCCCGCATTGAATGCGAATCAACAAACGTAACACTTTGAATACTTTTGTCATCAAAAGCAGAAACCTAACACAAGTTTCCTCGATATTATTTCTAGTCAACTCTATCAATCTGTTTAGAAGTGCATTTAGGATTGCACAATGCTTGCCTCACTAGAGACATCCCTTCTGCCCCTCCCCCCCCCCCACACACACACCCAGGCAGACATCTTACAGAGAGGAGAGGGAGTATCTATTATCTATGGAGCAAGGAAAGTATGTCATTCTTAGACCTCCTTTCAAATCTAAAGTCTATTTCATTTAAAGTTGTTGATTTTTATCAGAGCGTGAAGGGAAAATGTCAATTGTGTTCGTGGAGTGGGAGGTGGTCTTATTGTGAGCTTGTTTGTATGCATACGCGCGTGCGTTTGGAGGATTGGTTTCTCCTGTGGAAAGCAACTATTTAAGTCGCCTGACGAGGACTTTTGATTTTAACCATTTGTCCGAAACATTACCATTACATTACGACTATGTAAATTTATTTATAATAAAAATCTTCTTATTGAGCATCCTTAATAACCTTGTTCAATTCATGAGTTATAACTCTTGAATACTTTGTGTGTGTGCGTGTGTGTGTGTGTGTGTGTGATTGAAATTTTGAAGTGTTTCCAAGATTAATTTTACAGTATTGTGCAATCTAAACTCCATATAAATATTTATATCAATGGTTATGACAATTCCAAATCAGATATAAAAACTGAATGATAGAACAGTATAAATGAAAATTTGGAGTAAAATTAGGTAAATTAATAAATTTGCTGTAGTTTTAATTTACCGAATTAACCCAAAATTTTAATTTATATAATATATAATGACTTTGTGTCTGTGAGGAACAATTTCTACCAAACTACTGTTAGTTTTTGGTCTAGACTTGAAACTTGATATAGAGGATATTCGGACCTGTGGAACTATTTGGGTTTTCAGCCAGTAAAAATATCTGCTAAAGGGTGAAAATTGAAAGAAAAAAAAATTGGAACTTCGTAGGTGTAAGTCGACTAAACATAGAACCTAAAAACATTCTTTTCTATTTGGATACCAAAAATCCATATTTTTTTTTTGTTCCAACCCTTATTTTCTTTGTCCCTTAAAATTAATCTTTAAAATATATATTTTCTATGCGCTGAATAGCAAAATTATTTCAAATCAGGATAAGTATTTTGCAAATTACTTTTTCTGAGATGAGCCTACATCGAAAATTCATGGATAAAGGAAATTACTTTTAATGTGCTTATTTACTTTGCAGTTAGACACTAAGGTCGTTTTTTAATGTGGAGAAGGGAACAAAAATCAAAATTCTCAGTCGTGAAGAATTTCTTCTCCACAGAACAAGAAATTGAAATGTAGCATCTGAAAAACAGATACTACACTTTGAGATATTAAATCTCTTATTCAAGCTAAAATTACCATGTAAGTTTAAACTGAACAAAGAACTTAGGCACAAGGCCAACTCAA
Source organism: Euprymna scolopes (assembly GCF_053919585.1). NCBI lineage: Eukaryota > Metazoa > Mollusca > Cephalopoda > Sepiida > Sepiolidae > Euprymna > Euprymna scolopes. The sequence goes on from NC_136522.1 coordinate 71,778,121, forward strand.
AAAGAGGGGAAACGTTGGTCATCCTTGTCACTCCAGTTCACCATAATACTGCATTCACCCTTTCATACTGGTGGACGTCCTATTTAGAGCCCAATTGTTAAAAACATTTTTTATTTACGTCATGAACTTTCAGAAAATTATTTTTTCTGAATGAAATATAAATATAAAAAAAACTGTCAATTCTCTCTCTCTATATATATATATATATATATATATATATATATATATATATATATATAAATAAAGCGGTGCGCACATTTTTGTATGTCCAGCAAAGGCTTTTGGGTGGGGGGGGGTCTTAGAACTGTTTATATACCATCTAGATTGTAATATCTACGATTTGGGAACGCACGTCCTGTCTAGACTTATTTTGATCAACTTTTAAAAAATTTGCGCTAATCCGTTGTCATGTGTTTGTTTTTATTTTTATTATAAATAAAGCAAAACTAACTGAAACGAAATGAGTTCCTTGGCTTTTGCACCGAGGACGTCCAGAAAGCAAATCAGCTTTGATCAATGCAGTGAAAACGTCATATCGGACAATTGCTATTCATTTGGACACTCATATTTTTTTTTTTTTTTTTTTTATGGGAGCTGGTTTTCCCCCAAACAACTTTGGGAAACTAAACAAAACCAAAAATACTGGCTCGCAGCCAAAGTTAAGTGCGGCATTTCATTTCCCGTATGTGATGTTTGACCTCATTAAATTTACGCATCTGTCAAACTTTTTAAGCGTTTGATTAGGCTTTTCACTTCAGTCATGGTCGAGTAGTATGAAGGTAGCTTTTCACGCTTTCTCTGGGTTCGAGTTCAAGCCTACCTGCTTACAGTTGTCCTGGATGTGACCTTAAACTATATCCAGTGGTGAGGCCCCAGCTTGTGGGCTTTGGGGAGTGTGGAGCCACCCTTTAATTACCATTGCTCCCAGGTCCACTCTGACCCGGAGTGGTAGTACCTGTTAGGGTTCCAACTATGGGTTAAATAGAAACCGACTTGAAAACAACAAATATATTCTATTAAAAATTTTTTCTTCCGAATCTTTGGATTTGGCATTAAATAACCCAAAAACGGTTGATATGCCGTAAAACAACCAACCAACCTGCATACAACTTTAAAAAAATTTTTTTTCCTTTTTTTTGTCCACCTTCAAACACACGGGTAACACTGGGTACCCTGGCTTCTAGCAGGGGTGCCCGGCGTTGCTCGGGTGTTTGGAGGTGTATACTGTGCAAAAAAACAAAAAATGGTTAATTTTTTAAAACTTTGACCCCTATTATGACCCCTTAAAATTTAGTTTCGGGCTCAAATCACTTTATTAAGTTAGTTCCAGGTTCAAGGAACCTATATCTAAAATTTCAAGTGTCTAGACCCAAAATTGTCGGAGTTTGGTAGAGTTCTTAAAGGTCAAATCGTTGAAATTTGACCCCTTAACAGCCAAATATCTGGCTGACACCCGTCACATCGATTTTTTTTTTCCCAAATCTCAGTACCCGGTATTTCAAATTTCGAGTCTATAGACTAAAAATTGACAGTTATTGCGTAGGGAAATATACAGACACAGACACATGTTCACTTTTATAGATATATAGATATAAGGCAAAATGTGTGGTGTGCACATTTATTTTTTGTATGTCCGGCAAAGGTTTTTTTTTGGGGGGGGGGGTTAATGTTTCTTATAACTTTATATACTCCCTAGATTATATCTACGATTTACAAAACGAGGTCGTCTATCTCTTATTTCAGTGACTTTTACACACAATTTTTATGGTATTTCCTGATCTTTGCGGGTTTGTTTGTTTAAGTGAAACTTAATCTGCAGCAATTCTCCAGAAAAGCAATGAGCTTTGACCAATGCAGGCAAAACCAGTCATATCAGACAATTGCTATTCATTTGGACAATCCCTTTTTAAGGGGAACTGACTTTCCCCAACAACTTGGAGAAACTGGCTTGCAGCCAAAGTTGAGTACGAGATTTCATTCCTCTATGGTGTGATGTTTGACCGCATTAAATTTACGCACCTGTCAAACTTTTTGATCGTTTAATTTCCACCATTCTCACTTCGTAGCGTCGAGGTAAGTTATCAGGCTATTGACCTCAAGGCTTAGGGTTCAAAACTACCTACTTACCAAAACCTCTTTTACACCTCCAAACACCCGAAAGCTTTCTAGAAGGCTTTCTAATCTTTCCCATTTTTCTTTTTGGCGTCGTCTGAGGAAGTCTCTTTGACTGAAACAGATAGCTATTTGTAGTGTCCATATGTAACTGTTTACTCTCAAAAAAAAAAAAAATATATATATATATATGGAAATTCTGAATGAAGATACAGAAACAGTTCTCATATCCACAGCAATATGAGTAATGCTCCATTTTTTTCTACCTGAATAGATCAGTGGGGATGTTAACTCTATTGCAGATATTGACAGTGTGAGACTCTAAAAAAAAAAAAAAAAAAAGCAATTCCTGTCATTGACATATGTCAGAAGCAGACGTGCACAATTGAGATTGGTAACTATGTAGATAAAATCCAATGTCTCTCACTGTCTCCATATTTTCAAACGATCTGAAACTAAAAATCGCAGAGCGGCGCTAGGGATCTCAAATGATTGGATTTTTTTACGAACCATGCTTTTCTGGGTATTTAGCCGGTTAAAATAGTTTCTACGAGTCAAAATTAAAAATCGTTAAACATTTTGTACACTATTTTTAATCAGTTCATATGCGTGTCACGTTGGTAACGTCACCAGCTTTTGAATGCTACAGTTCTGCTTTCAGCTTCGATTCTAGCTGATGGCACCCAAATACTATTTAAAAAAATTTTCTACTTTTGAAATCATGACTCTGTATAATATATACAAAATTTGGATAAATTAAAATATTTATGCATATTTTATGACCAGGTAAAGCCAACTCCTCACCCCAATCCTGCTAATAAATTTTATGGCAGAAAAGGTTGCTCGTTTTAATGGTACTTCCTTTTTTTTTTTTTTTTTTTTTTTTTTACCTAAAAAAAAAAGGGGGGGGCGATGCAAGTTTTTTTAATTTAAAATTTCATCTTCAAACGAAGAATTGTTTTTGAAAATCTTTATTCATAACCTTTATTCTATAATTTGATTCCATCTGTTAACGTGTTTATAAATGTAAATTTAAAGATTTATGTGAAATATAAACCTTGTTTAAGGTCAGCATAAGGAGATTTAAGACCATCTAAATAGTTTTGTAATACTTGAAATAAGTGATAATCCGAGGGACCTCGGTCAGAATATGCAGGATGAGGCAAGATTTCTTAACTATATCCCCCGAAGTCTTGTATCGGTAGTACTGTGTGATGATGACACGCATTATCATGATGGAAGATAGTTCTTTTTATGATGAATAAATAAAATCGTTTTCGGGTCAACATGAGTGAGAGTATTGCACAAAAAACATGATTGAAAGAAAAAGATATAAATTAATCATGTTATGTTTAAGTAATAACAATATGCATAAAATACAATCGATTAAAATGAGCTCTTCTACAAACCGGCAAAAAATTTTGCATCGACCTGATAGTTACATTTACATAGTTCAAATGTTTCTTCTTGGCCATTTTGAACCTGGATATGGTAAGCATCCTTACGACCTCCTTGGTATTTTGGCCTTTTGTCCAAGATCAAAGTGTAGTATCTGTTCCGACAGATACTGCACTTAAGATAATTTGTACCAGTCAATGGAGGGGAAACCCTCTATACTGGGACAATTATTATTTTTGGTAACCAGAGTGCCCCCTTTTTGCCTACTTTTAGGGGAGCTGGTTTTTACCTCACATTAAAAACGGCCTTGTGCCTAATTTGCTCAGTGGGGGAGCAAATAAATACCATCTGTTCTTCAGATGCTGCACTTAAGATAATTTGTACCAGTCAATGGAGGGGAAACCCTCTATACTGGGACAATTATTATTTTTGGTAACCAGAGTGCCCCCTTTTTGCCTACTTTTAGGGGAGCTGGTTTTTACCTCACATTAAAAACGACCTTGTGCCTAATTTGCTCAGTGGGGGAGCAAATAAACACCATCCTTACGACCTCCTTGGTTAGCTGTTCAACAGCAAATGCTGTTTCATCTTCTGTTGAGATGAAACCACCTGGCCTTTCGAGACAAGATGACAGTGTAGTATCTGTTCTGATGCTACATTTCACCTTTCCTGTTGTCGGTCAGTGGAGGAGAAATGCTTCATGACTGAGACAAATTTTTCTTTGTTCCTATCCAGAGTGCCCCCTTTTTTTTTTGGGGGGGGGAGGAGCTGGATTTTTTTCCCCCCCCACATTAAAAACCGACCATGTGTCCAACTCTGCCCTCGTGGGGAGGCAAGTAAATTGGAACTATTCTTTTACAAATCAAAAACGTTTGCATCAAGCTTGTTGTGTTCAAGTCTAAAGTAAATAAGTTCTTGATGAGCCGTTCCATATAAGTTATCAAATTTACCAAATTTTCATTACTAATGATTACTATATTGTCTAATTTCTACTGTACACTCTTTAACCCTTATCCTTGAGTGGCGTCTTGGCCTTGATAATGTGGTGATGCCTGTGTGTGTGTGTGTGTGTGTGTGTTTTTAACGGCATGTTCTTATTGGTCAATATTGGATTTGTGGTTCACAATTTTAATTCAAATCCTGCAGCTGTTTTTCAAATTGTTTCAATAAAATAGATTTTTCGTTGACTTCTGCAAGGATTTTGTCCCCACCACACTCAAGATCCATCTTGGCATTTTTTTTTTCTGCTTACCAGACGTCTCAACTAATCATTTTTTTTTTCTCTAGGGGTGGTTCATTATGTATTTTTTTTTTTTACAAAGGAGTCATCTCTTATCAAGGCCCAGAGGCCACTCGAGAAGGGTTAATGAGTGTACAGTAGTAAATGGGACAATATCATAGTAATCATTAGTAGTGGAAATTTGGTAAATAGTACAACTTGTCAAGAACTTGTTTACATTGAACTTGAAGACAACTAATTCATAGTCAGCTGGAAAGCAGGAAAATGGAACAGTTCCACAGGTGTGCAAAGAAGCTTTGTTCGTGGAATCTGTTGATGGTTTAGGCACAGATAAAGAGTGGGGGGAAATTACTGATAGTGGTTTGGGCTAGACGAGTGTTTTTTGTGAAAGTCAGGCCAGTGGGGGGGGCATAGATTGAAGCTTGGACGAGAACTTACAATGAAAATGACAAAACAGACACTGGCTCACAACATCTCTTCTGCGGAAAAGGGTTTGTAGAGAAAAGAAAAAGCTAAAAAAAGATACAAAGATTTTTATTTTTAATGGGTTTTTGTAACATTAGTTTTATTTTGGAATTCGTGAACAGAAACAAATTTAGAAGGAAACTTAAAACCCTGTCAAAGTGATTATTGGACATCTTGCCTTGGCACATAAGTTATAATTGGTATTCGTATTTTTGTATGATCTCATGTTCAAATTCATTATTTTTTGTCTTGTGTTTTTTTTTTTTTTTTTTTTTCTCCAATCAATTCATGTTTTCATTGTTTTCCAGTTTGCAGAGCAGATGGTTATGAGGTTGGCACCGCTTATCATTACACATACAGAACTAACGTTGTCTTCAACGAGGCCAACAGTTCTAAGGCAAACCCAATCTATGAAGATGTTGGCGCCTTCTTTCATGCCAAAGTCAGTTTCATCCCAATCTATCAACTCGGAGGGAAGAAATTTATCAAACTTCAGGTTTGTAAACTTTCTTTTGAAAAGAAAAAAAAAAGTGGGGGTGGGGTCTATTGCATAACATTTGGGATGAGGGGTTATTGAACGTGACTCAATTACCTTTGTTTTATTAAATACTTATCAGTTTCAATAAGAAAAATGTATTTTCAACCTGTTTAATTCTTTAGATCTGGCCAGAGATGGGGCATCCTACAGGATGCCAGACAGATCTTAAGATTCTAAGTGTCCCTTAAGTGCAATTGTTTGCATCTAACTTGCACTTAGTTCAAAGTCTTTTGCCAGGTAGTTTTTTTTTTTTTTTTTTTTTTTTTTTTTTTTTTTTTTTGTCTGATTGCTCCTATGGTTATTGGATTGATGGAGATTTTCCTAAGATTCTAATTTCTTTTCATGTCGTACATTTGGGACTTTGGGTTGCTTTGATTAATTTCAAGATCAGTAAAAATTTGTATATACATTAATTTACACAAAAATGGATCCATTCTTTATGCCAGACTCTTTGTAATTCTGGGATTGATTTAGCTTTATCATTCCTGTTATGAGGGATATTCTGGACAAGACTGAAAATTTTTTTTTTTTTTTTTTTTTTTTTTTAATGAAAAATTTGGATAAAACTTTTTTTTCCCTCCTGAATACATCCCTTAGTACTCCTATGCTTTTGATATTATGCATACATAGCAAGATCCCTCTGGTTTAAATAAGGGCAAATGATGGAAAAATGAGTTGTTGACAGAAAGCATAGATATTGTGAATTAGTTTAAGTACAAATTGCAGCATTGGTGAGGATTTTTTTTTTTTTTTCGTACTTATCCTCATCTTCATAGTTGCTATTTCACCACGTTTCATCTAACTCCTCCTCGGACCTTCTTCAGGTCCTTCTTCGGGGGCCCATAGCACCTGGGATACAGACATTAAATCTCGTCAATTTCATGTGAGCATTGTCTGAAGATAGCAGTTTCAATCCTACTCAAAGAAGGCCAGAGGATTAGTTTGCCAAAACCTGGTGAGAAAATAACTATGGAAGGCAGTAATTATTGCAGATAAGTTACAAGACTTGGCATTCCTATCCTGTTGCAGTTCTTCACCTGAAGGCCAGAGGATGAGTTTACCGAAATAGTGTGAAACAACTATAAAGATGAGGATAGCAGTCTACGACAAGAAAGAATGCACATTTGTCTTGTGTGTTTTTCTTTTAATATATTACAAAAACCAAGTAATTTAAGGATAAATAACAAAAGCATTTCTTAAAATGTGTTCATCAATGATCAATGATCAATCAATGATCAATGATCAATCAATGATCAATGATCAATCAATGATCAATTATCAATCAATGATCAATTATCAATCAATGATCAATTATCAATTAATGATCAATTATCAATTAATTTCAAAATGGTGGACAACATTGCTGCTCTTCAGTTAATCATAAAATTTGATTTTAATAAAACTACTTTACATGATTTTTGGAATATTTTTGCTGGGTCACATTTACCTTAATCGTACAGATTTTTCTTTATTTTTTTAATATAGGGAAAATTCTTGAAAAGAACCAAATTTTCTAAGATTTATTTTTAAATAAGAAAATGACAGTTTATGAGTATCCGAAAAGTGACCCTCTCTTGCGGTTTTGAAAACAATTTTTTAAAAAAATGAACAGAACTAAGGGAGATAACTCTATTACTTGCGAGATTTGTTGTAATGCCTGCAAATTCCTATTAATCGCTTAAAGATGATTTTGCTCTATAAAAATAAAATTACTTGGTCAATTTACGTGATTTTTGGAATATATTTCCATTTAGTCACAGGTACATATTTCCTTTACTAAGCCATGGTCATAAATTAGTGAACAATAGACATAGGCTACTGAGTTAGAGAATGCATAAAGGAATATCATGATGGTTAGCCAATACAGAACTCCGAAAATGTGACGGTGATACATGTTCATTCAAATATTTCTGAGGAAGGATGTTCAGGACTGCAGTACACTATGTGAAAGGCGATCGCCGATACGTCTCTGAACAAACACTGGTGATAAGGATAAATTACAAAATCATTTTTTAAATTGAGCTCATTAATTTCAAAATGGCAGACAACACTACTCATGTTTTTTTTTTTTTTTTTTTTTTTTTTTTTTTGATTTACATGAATTTTGGAATATTTGGGACATTCCGGCCCATATTATCAAATCCATCACCTCCTCAGATTTGAACACCTCATACAATTTAGGTAAAATTTTTTAAAAATCTGCATTTTCAACTATATTTGAATAAAGGAACCAATTTATTTTCAGAAAGTGGATTTCAGTCCGGAAATGGCACCCTATTTTGGAACCCGGACGTTTTAGGAAATTTGTTATTTTCGAGCAAAAAAATAATCCTCTTGGGCCTAAATTTCACCAAAGTATGTTTTCAAGGGTGAGGAATCCAAAAATCATAGAAAGACACCAAATAAAGGGAAAGACCTTTGACGAATTCATGTGTTGTTGTGGTACTTTTTAGAGTTTGTTCGGCCCTCCAAACATAAGATGAAAATTTTTGCATCTTTTGTCTATTGTACAGAATATATATATATATATATATATATATATATATATGTGTGTGTGTGTGAACATGTCTGTCTGTACATTTCCCTACGCAATAACTCTGTCAATTTTTAGTCTAGACTCGAAATTTGATATACAGGGTACTGAGATTTGAGAAAATCTGGTGTTCGGCCAAAAATTTGGCTGTTAAGGGGTCAAATTTCAACGATTTGACCTTTTTGAGAACTCTACTAAACTCCTCCAGCAATTTTGGGTCTAAACACTTGAAATTTTAGATATAGGTTCCTTGGACATGGATCTAACTTAACATTTGTTTTGGGCTAAATCAAGTTAAAGGGTCATAGGGGTCAGTTAGAAATTTGACATCCGGTCTCTACCAAATTACGCAGACAATTTCTGGTCTAAACATTTGAAATTTTACATAAAGGGTATTCAGAGATAGGTCAAGCTTTTTAATTGGTTTGGGTCAAATTTTTAGTTACCAATATAGAAATGTATGTATGTTTGCATGCGTGCCTAAAACTTTTGATAGAGGCGATGGATTTTACCAACATTAGTATCGTTTTAAAGTTCAACCTTTCAGACGACAAATATCAAAAAATTGGCTAAAAACATTATCTTCACCTTCAACTAGGCCCTTTTCTACAGGGGGGGGGGGGTCGCTTTTTCTGCCGATATTTTTTTAAAGGTATCCTCTCCTTTCGATGTCTATCCTTAATTTAAACACGAGTCACTTAAGATTTTGTGGTTGTTGAAACCGCAAAGACGCCAGGTATTTTTTCCGTTTTTTTTTTTTTTTTTTTTTTTTTTTTTTTTTTTTTTTTCCTCCTTCGCGGTACAGGTTCGAGCCTGCCTTCCTACTACCCCCCTCCTTTTTTTTTTTTTTTTTTTTTTTTTTTTTCTGCTCAACATGCACATCCAAACACCTGAGCAACACCGGGCTGAAATGCTAGTATATATATATATATATATATATATATATATATATGAGAAAATTACGAAATTATCCCATTGACTACTGTACACTCAATAACTCTTATCCCCAAGTGGCCTCCCGTCAAACGTTTTTATCTTTATCCATTTATTTATTGTGGACTATTATTTCACGATGTTTTCAACTATTCCTCTGGCTTTCGTCAGGTGGTTAACCACAACGGAATAGGAACGTCAAATCTAACTGCATCCTCAGCGAGTATTTGAAACAACCATGGAAGGCAGTAATTGATGAGGATGGAGTTAGGAGATTCGGCATTCCTATCCCGTTGCAGTTAACCACCTGACGAAGCCCAAAGGAATAGTTGGTCGAAACGTCATGAAACTATAAGATGAGGGTAAATGGATAAATAATGCAAATTGCTCCTCAATAAAAATTCCAATTTTTTTTATCTTGTAGGTTTCTGAAATCACAGTAGAATCGGCGTCAAGGGCAGTGCTGAAGAAAGATTTATCTGAATTTTCCAAGTTTCCAATATTCTTTGAGATACACGAAAATGGTCAGATTGGCAATATTTATTTGGCAAACGCAGACTCCATCTCTTCAGTCAACTTCAAGAAGGGAATCATCAACTTGTTCCAATTGCAAACGGTCGAGGATTCCAGCAAACCAGTCCGAGAGGTGAGTACCCCCACCCTACTTTTGCGGTCTTGAAGATAGACCCCATTTCAATGAATTAATCTTAAGGAGCTGCTGACAGAGTACAAAATGGACTTCGTGGCCTAGTGGGGAATGCCCTTTTCTCTTCCCTGCAACCTCTCTCCCACAGAAGAGATGCTACGAGCCTGTCTGTTTTATCATTATTTCCATGGCAAGTGCTCGTCTGAGCTCCAATCTCTAGTCCCCCCCCGCCCCCTCCCTCACAAATCTTTTACAAAAAACATCCGTCTAGCTGGAACCACTGTCAGGAATTTTCCCCACTCTTTATCTGTGCCTAAATCAAAACGTAGATTCCATGAACAAAGCTTTCTTAGAAATGCACGTCTGTGGAATTCTTCCGTTTGTCTGTTTCCCACCTGACTACAACTTGGATGTCTTCAAGTCAATAAACAAATTCCTGATAAACTGCCCCCTTAAGTAATCCAATTTATCAAATCTCCATTACTAGTGATCACTACAATATTATCCCATTGATTACTGTACACGCAATAACCCTTATCCCTGAGTGGCTTTCGGGCCTTGATAAGTGGTGGCTTTTTGTTAAAAAAAAAAAATGGTCAGAACAAGTGATCATTAGTTGTGGAAGTTGGATAGAATTTGATTATTTAAGGGGGACGCCTCAACAAGAACTTGCTTTCATTGGACTTGAAAACTTATGTCAGCTGGAAATTAGTCTCATGGTACAGTTCAAGTCGGCTGTTCAGGTAACTTTGTTCATGATCCTCGAGTAGCCTTCATTCCTTGACTAAGTGAAGAAGAAAAAAAACTGATAGACTAATTGGTTTGTACTGACATGCAAAACCTTGAAAATGTGGTTTTCTAAGGTGTTGGGAAGCATTTCTCTTTTAGGCATTGATTGAACGAGTGTTACTTTTGATTGTAGCTTTTGAAATATTGTAAAGATCAGTTGCTTTGCTGGCAACATGAACAGATATGTGGATGTAGCTCAGATTATTTTTGGTCTTGTATGTTTGGCCAATTATTAAAAAGCAATATCGAACAGAAATAAAGATTTAAAATTAAAAAAAAAAAAAGTTTATTTAGTCAAATAATTATATACACACTTACTCATTCCCTAAAAATTAAACAGGGCGTAATGCCTAAGTTATTATCTTTTATCTATAATTATTTGACTAAAACTGTTATAAAGTTAGTTATATATTTTTAATAACTTGCTTAGATTCTTTGACCAAAATACTACATGGTGCCAAACCTACTAACAAGCCCCCCCACCCCTCATCCTACCCCAAAGTGTGTGTGTGTGTGTCCGTGTGTGTGTCCGTGTGTGTGTGTCCGTGTGTGTGTCCGTGTGTGTGTGTGTGTGTCCGTCCAAAAATGATCCAAGATGGTAAAATTAAAGAATTAATATTTATAAAGTCATCTCAGCCAGATGTAAAAGCTTGTTAAAACTCACTTTGAAATGAGTTAAAAACATATTTAATCTGAAAAGGAAACACTAGATAAGTGGATAGTCCTTAATCTGCGGAATTTCAAAGTACTTTCCTTCTCATCAGAGGGTAGGAATTAGCAAAATGCGGGATCGGATTTTGCATGCAAAAGTATTTGATGAAACAATCTTAACTTTCTTGAAGTTTTACATTTGGATTTTACCGTCACTGGATTTATTTTCCACCAGACTATCCATTCATGTGTAATCACCTTTTTCTTCACCATATTCCCTCTGCTTCACTTTTTTTGTTTTCAAGTAAGATCTTTGACTTGTTTCATCAAATACTTCTGAATGCAAAATCCGATCCCGCATTTTGCTAATTCCAACCCTCTGATGAGAAGGAAAGTATCTTTGAAACTCCGGATTAAGGACTATCCACTTATCTAGTGTTTCTTTTTCAGATTAAATGTTTTTAACTCATTTCAAAGTGTTTTTTAACATGTTTTATTAACCGTTTGCTTTTTTTATATATATATATATATATATTAGAGACAAAAGGTCTTTCAAGATATTGCCCATCTTGCCATTTATTTCTTTAAACATGTTAACATGTTCAATTCTTGACAACACCTGTTTCGTAGCACAGAATCATTTATGTAATTGTATCAATTCTTGAATTTATTCCGCCCTTAGCTCCTCAGAAGATGCCCATATTCCTTTTTCTTAAAGTTGACAAGTTCCTTTTCTTCTGATGAGTTTAGGGCAGAATAAATTCAAAAATTGACAGAATTACATGAATGACTCTGCACTATGAAACGGATGCTGTCAAGAATTGAATGTTGTAATATGCTTAAAGAAATAAATGGTAAGATGGACATTTCGAAATTTGGAATACATTTTTGAAATTTGTTTATGCTCTGTAGTTACATCGAACTTCATAAATTAAAGGATTGATATAAATAAAAGGTGAAATTGAATAAGCGTATTTTCACATCGACACAATTTGATTAATGATGGGAGTGGAAAGATCTATAAACTCAAAGAATGAAAACCTATTTTTTGGAATTTTCACTATATGTTAAACACTGTCATTTTTATCTTATTTTTTATTTAATTTAGTGTTTTAAAATTTGATTGGCACTCGACATATTCCAGTTATTTAAGCTGCTGGAATACGCTGATGCAACATCCATGAAGAAGCAAGTCATTTTTTTGCATAAACACCTGTCCTCTTGGAGAGGATAGAATCAATTTCAAGGATTTTTTTTTTTTTTTTTTTTTTTTTTTTTTTTTAGAAATATTCAAAAATAAAGTAAGCAGACGTCATTAAAGATCACTGAATATAGGGAGCATTTGGGACCAGACCCCCCCCCCCCCCAAAAAAAAAAAAATTGTAAATTTGATCTTTGTGTTTACACACAAATATAAAAATGCTAAATTTCTATTTGTTGCAAATATTCATTTCATATAGAGGTTCTGATTTTGACTTTTTTTTTTTCCTTTTCATTCAAAAAAAAAAAAACTTTTTCAGTTGGATGTTTCTGGAGAATGTGAAGTCCAATATTCTTACATGGGATCTCGGATAATAAAAACAAAAGAACAATGTGAAAACTTGGAAATTGGTGGAGATTTTACAGGCCCCAAAAAGGTATCACTTTTTTTTTTTTTTTTTTTTTTAAATTTAATTCTGTTCAAAATTAAGTTATGAATACATGGAAAAAAATAACTAAAATATTAACACCTTAAGTTTAATAGGTTTTAAAATGAAATTAATTTTCAAATTCATGCGAAATTGCTCACATTTTTAATCTTCCTCTGAAGTCATCAGATCTAAGCCTGTCTTAAAACTCCTTGCATTCATCACATCATTCTCATAAGTGCTCAATCTTCACTAGCGAGCTTTCACTTTCACACATTAGCAATATTTTAATATGCTACTCTAAAAAAATTTTAATAAATTTCAGAAAATAAGTTATACTAGTTTGTACAAATTGCGATTGGGTTTTTAAGCTGCAGTAGCTCTTGACATATCAAAGGTCTACTTCACAAGATTTCCTGCTATAGAGTAGTTGATGACCTTTCAACCATTAAATCCTTTCTCTCTGGGTCCTGGATATGACCTAAAAATATATCTGATGGTTGGCCCCACCTTGCGGGCCTTGGAGTGTGGAGCTACCCTTTAATTGTCATTGTTCCCAGGTCCACTCTGACCCGGAGTGGTAGTACCTGTTAGGGTCCCAACTATGGGTTAAATAGAATCTGACTTAAAAAATAAATATATATATATATATATATATATATACTCCATTAAAAATAGTTCCTCAAAATAACTAGATTCGGCATTAAATAACCTGAAAAGGGTTGATATGCCGTAAAACAACCAACCAACAACCAACCTTTCTCTCTGATAGGTTTGTAAAAGTAGTCGTTGATAGACAGAAATCAGACGCTAATAAAATTTAAAACTGAAAAACCAATCGCAATTCATACAAACTAGTATAACCTTTTTTTTTTATTCGCTTATATTTTTCATCTCTTCCTTTGAGATGAAGCTTCATAATAATAGCCACCTGAAGAAGGCCAGAGGATTAATTGGTTGAAACTTGGTGAGACAACTATGTAGATAAGGATGTCCACAAAAAATGCACCTAGTATAACCTATAATTTCAATGGAGCAGATACAATACAAAAAATTCATTTCAATATTAATGGATTTTTTTTTTTTTTTTTTTTTTTTTAACCTTTAAGTTACGCCGCTGATCAGACAAAAATGATTCAGATTAAAAAATTTCAAAGTGAATCCCTCTTTTATTCGTCCTTTATTGTACTTTTTAAAATTGAGGGTACAAAGTTTGGAGTCGATGACTAGTGAATTTCTTTTTATCTACATTCAAGAGGGGAGAGTTTTTTTTTTTTTTTTTTTTTAATCGTGCAGTCAACTAAACACTTTCGCCCACAGTGTATGTGTCAATCACTGTTAGAGATAAAAAAATTGATATATATATATATATATATACACTGACCCATAAAAAAATATGAACTCTGAACAATTTGATATCTCTACTAAAATAATTAGGTGCTTTTCTTTTTTCTTTTTTTTTTTTTTTTTAACCTAAATATCATTTTAAAATCTCGTATCATTAGATTTTGTCCTTTTGTTACAATTTTGACATTCAATTCACTTTTTTTTTTTCTTTTTTTACAAGGCCATTCGAGGACAAGGGTTAATGATAATGATGTAAGCTGGGTAGAATTTGGATTATTTAAGGGGACGGAAGAACTTGTTTGCATTGGACTTGAAGGCTACCATGCTGTAGTTGGCCAGTAAGCAGGCCAGTGGAACAGTTCCACAGGTGGCAATTCTAGAAAAGAAACTTTGTTCATGGAAACTGGGTTTAAATTTAGGCACAGAGTTGGGGAAATCGTGTGTAATTGTAGTTAGTCGAGTTTTTTTGTGAAAGTTTGGCAAGAGGGGACCGTAGAGGAGTTCGGTTGAGCACTTGCCATGAAAATGATAGAGCAGAGACAGGCTCGCAACGTCTCTTTTTGTGAGAAAGAAGTTGTAGAGAAGTGCATCACCTACTAGATTTCGAAGCCAGTTTTGAAATCAAGGCAGAAGAGGCAAATTCCATTTTTTAATCTTCACCGTTCTGCACCGATCCCCCCCCCCCCGGTTAAAACCCAAATATAAAGTTTTGTGTGGGTTCAAATACCCTATATATTAAGTTTGGTGTCTCTAACAAAAAACTGAAAGGAATTTGGTAGGCAAATATTTTTAAACTTATATATATATATATATATATATATATATATAATGTATAGAAAAAAGGTTTGTGTTTACGCAAATATTATGCTAGTATAAATCATGTAGAATATCTGCAGGAATAAAATTATATTAACTATGATCATCTCATTAGAAAACCGAAAAAAAACTAATTTGGAATTAAAATGAACGTTTAAAAGAATATGCAAATTAGCTAGATCTTTTGCTAGTGAATGCAATTCCACGACCTACCTATGAGAAAGTTGTATTTTCTTTTTAAATAGAAAAAAGGTTTTAATATCAATACACAAACTCCCACATGTATGAGTATAGATTAAATAACTAAACAATTTATTTATTGTCACTATTTTTGAATATTTTTTCAGTTTATTTTTCCTTTTCAAAGGGTTTTTAAAACCATTTTTTTAATAGATTTTAAAGTTTTTTTTTTTGTTTTTTTTTTTTTAAACATGCTCAGAAACTAATTTATTTATTAAGTTATTTTTTATTCTATTTTGTTCCCTTAGCAGCTATTCTTTATAGGCTAAAAATACAATTAAGTGTTCCCAGGTCCTAAATCTCCTATTTTAAGTCTATAGACCAAATATTCTAAGGAGTTTAGAGACTTTTTGCACATGCACACCGACAAGGTCATATATATATATATATATATATATATATATATAACATTTTCATGTGCTAAAAACGTTTTCAATGTAGAAACTACCTAGACTTAAGTGTAATAGTGAAATGAAACCAATCTAATAAGAAAACAAAACTAGTTAAACTTTTATGTAGTCACTTGCATATCCATGACTAATTTTTAAATTTTTTTAAAATAAAAAATGTAGGCTTTTAATGTCGAGCAAGAAAAAAAAAATCTCAATTTTATGTAGATTTATTTCAAGTTTTTCTATTATCTTTTAACAATTTATATTGAAAAGATGAATTGATTACACTGATATTGTGTAATACTGAAATAAAATGTTTTTCATTTTTTTTTTTTTTTTTTTTTTTTTTTCAAAAGAAAATAGTTATGTCTTCGTGAAGAATTTTTAAAGCATCAAAATTCTGGTGATTTATAAAGTTGAAAGAAGAATCTTTACTTGAATTGATCATTTTCGTTTCTAAGATTTATAAATAAATATAATTTTTTTTTTTTTTTTTTTTTTTTTAAACCAGTTGTTTGGTGTAAGCGTCTCCATGAGTTCAGCCACAACATACATTCTCGATAAAGACATTATCAAGACGGTGATTGGAGTAATGAAGAACCTTAATAAACTCAACCTTAATAGCGGGATCAACGTAGAGATTATCTCAAGGTAAAAACAATTTTTTTTTTTTTTTTTTTTTTTTTTTTTTTTAGCAACATATGAGCTGTGTTCAGGGGCTTTGAATACTATGTGATTCTGTATGTTTAGTCAGTAACTGGCTAACCGAAACATACTCATGAATGTGTTGACATATTAATGCTTATGTAAAACAAATAAACTTGCGTTTCTTTCACCTGACTCTTAAGAAAACTTATAGATTTTGTTTTTATTTAGATACAATCATAACTACGATCAGGATCTTTATTTTCGTCAAAATTGGAAACCTTTTCAAATTTTCACCAGCTATCGTGAACATAGCTGTTGTGAGTGCCATTGGAAGGCAAAAAGAGTAAACCCTGACAACAAATCCAGTTTGTAGTCTTGATAGACGAATGGTGAGGCAAGTAACCTGAATAGCACGAGTTTTTCTTTCTTAAAAAAAAAAAAAAAAAAAAAAGTTAAAATGCCGCCACCGCCGCATTTGTGTGAGATATGCAAATTAGAGGTGAGGGAGGTTGTTGAACAGGTATAAAAAAGGAAGGGAAAGTAACCGACGGCAAGTGGGAAGATAGTGTGTTGGGAGAACGCATGTCGAAACGAAACTATTGAAATAAATCAGAAAAGACAAGAACAACAAATTTGACTCGGTTCAAATACTGTAGAGCCACTTTTCCGGCTACTCTTGCAGCTGTGCTGTCTATGACCATATTGGCTTGCTTTCCTGTCAAACTTTGTCTGCAATGCCAAGAGGGGGGACCCTGGTAACTGAGCAAACCTAAGTCTCTTTATCACCTGCCCAGGCCTGCATCCGGAGAGTCAATTCCAGCTTTGACTTTATAGCTACAGCAGACTCTAGTGCATCAGAAGATGTAGATGAAGAATACCGTTATCTCACAAGACAAAAGGTTCTCATCATATCCCATCTTATTGGCGAATGGTGGAAAGAATTTTTTCAATAGATCATTTTTAAAATTCAAAATGTGATATGTACCGATCTGATGTTTTGAAATATTAAGATGGAGATTAATAATAAATATTACTTTGGATTATTTTCACTGCCGTTCTCATCTTGAATGTTATTTCCATATTTTGGCCGATGCAACCTCCAGAAAGTTTTAATTTTCATATTAATCCGGGTTTAAGTGTTAACCCCCCCCCATTTCATTTACCGTATATTTCGGCATATAAGGCGACCATCAGATAAGACACGATACAAAATTGGAGCAAATCTTAATAAATTTATCATATATCAGTTGTATAAGACTTGAAGCTGTCGAAAAGTACCGTTGGGAGAGTTATAAAGGATTTCAAGAATGCTGGGAAAATTCTACCACCGAAGAAAAATTTCGGAAGTCGAATGACTTCTAGACATATGAGATAAGGTACAAAATTGGAGCAAATCTTAATAAATTTATCATATATCGGTTGTATAAGATGACTTCTAAATCACGAAACCATGTTTGTTTAGCCTAGGCTAGATTGCAACTTTAAGGGTCGTCTTATATGCCGAAATATACAGTAAGTAGAAGTGATCACAAAGGCAGACAACTTGTATACTTATTTTATATAATATATTACTAGTGGGACCTGTGATAATTCCACAGGGGACTCGTATGTAATATATGTTGGCATTCTGTAGATGTTCAGTGTAAATGGAGATGCTCTGATCTTATTGTAGCTTTTTTGGTAAAACTGAAAAAATATTTATCTCAGCTAGCACGAAGACCCGGCAAAGCCTGGTCATAAAGTACGCTTAAATATTTTATTTTTTGCAGATTTTGTAATGTTTTGATTTTTTTTTTTTTTTTTTGTCTAAGACAGGCTTTTTTTTTTTTTTTTTATACATATTTAGATTTTTATCCTTCTATTCATATATGTAATTTTTATATTTTTAAGCCAAAAGCTGGATTTCACAGAAACTTCAGAATCAAAAGACAAAATGATAATACCCGATTTGCAAAAAGCTGAAGAGTTTCTTGACAAAAGTGAGTTAACCACATTTTTGTTTCTCTCTTTGGAGGAGGGGAGGATTAAAGTTCAGGTTTTTGATGAGCCATTCCATATAAGTTAACAAATTTACTGAATCTTCATTACTAACCGTTACCTATATATTGTCCAATTTCTACTGTACACTCGTTAACCCTTATCTTCGAGTGGCCTCTTGGCCTTGATAAGTGGTGGTGCCTATGTAAAAAAAGGGGTTTTAAAAATTTACAACATTGCTACATTTAATCTTGGCCTTGTGCCATACTTCATAAATCTTGACAAGCTAAAAATGTACACGTACGTATGTTCAAAAGTTGGTGGATTCATTCTTGCCAAGGTCAACCGTATTTTTACAAGTTTGACCCCCCCCTCCCCTTAGCGGCTATTTTTACAGGCTGAAAGTCAAATTGAAAATGTTTCCGAGATCCAAATATCCTATATATCGAGTTTCAATTCTGTAGACTAAATATTCAGAGGAGTTCGGCATATTCGTTTTTCAAAGTATGCAAATCGGTTCACCTTCATAAAATCGCTCGCATATCCATAAGTTATCTTAAGTTTGTTTTTAATTTTGAAATAGAAAAAGTAAGGTTTTGATATCAATGTCAGTAAGAAAAAAAAAAAAAACGAAAGTTATAAGTATATAAAAATTATTTGTCCTCCCTCTCCACAAATTCAACAAAATTGCAAAGGGGAGATAACTTCTGCTTTTTTTTCATGTTTGCTTTTTTCTTCTAAAAAAAAAAAAAAACTCTTTTGAATTTCAGAATTAGGTTACAGTCACACGGTATCGTTATTACCAAGTGGGCGAGAAGTGCAACATTGTACAAAAGATTGTTTGTCTGTAAGTTTCTTTTTTTTTTTTTCTTTTATAAATGCCTGTAACCATTAGCATATATGACTTGCATGATTGCTAGATTTTCAAATACGTATATCGATACTGGGTTTGAACTAGCATTTTTTTTTTTTTTTTTTTTTTTTTTTTTTTTAGGGATAAGTATCCCTAGATTTTCAGTCATGATGTAAGTAGTTTCAACTATGAATGGAAAAGACAAATCAAGTTTTTATTTTAATAAAATATACAAATGTCACTGACTATTTGTCAATTGATTTGATACGCTTAATTTTGCAACTCTTTATTTGGAAGTCTTTACTACGTTTTTATTTTTATCTTTACTTACTGAGGTTTGACTCGTGTTATAAGGTTTTGGTACTTCTACATATGAAATCAATTTCTGAAATTAATTTCATTAAATAAACAATTTTGATCCTCCTTCAAAAATCATCAGTAACGTGGGGTTTCCCTTGATAGTATGCCATAAAAGAAATCGATTTTCGGAATTTGTCATCACTTATTTGTTTTATTTTTCATTAAGAAACAGTTTCCATAATTTATGCAGATTCCCCAATTTTTTAATATAGAATTCTGGACAAGAACTAAATATTTCAGAAAAGAACTTAGTGTCGAATTCACTGAATATTCTTATAGCTTGAATCATTCCAAGAGTTATTTCCCTTTTCATCGAGGTAATCGAAGATTAGAAGAAATACTATGCTTTCTAATTTATTACCCCCATCCTTACTTCCAAACACACTCAAATCCGCACTCCTATTGAGTCTTGGCCCTGTCGGTGGGGCATTAGAATACAGACTCCCTCCCTGCAGAGGGTAAAAGTCCCTCAATGGGGGTCCTGGATATGACCTTAAACTATATCCAGTGGTGAGGCCCCAGCTTGCGGGCTTTGGGAGTGTGGAGCCACCCTTTAATTGCCATTGCTCCCAGGTCCACTCTGACCCGGAGTGGTAGTACCTGTTAGGGTTCCAACTATGGGTTAAATAGAAACCGACATGAAAACAACAAATATATTCTATTAAAAAATTTTTTCTTCCGAATCTTTGGATTCGGCATTAAATAACCAGAAAAAGGTTGATATGCCGTAAAACAACCAACCAACCTATTGGGTCTTATTTACATGCAACCAAATCTTATTTTTCACAAAATTTAATGGAACCTCCTGATATTAACTTCCTGTGATGAGGAAGATCTGATATTTTCATTGCAAACTTTGCTTTCGTACAAGTTGTAAAGTTGTATCGCATGACGAGGTCTCTAGTTACTGATAACTAGCTGAACGAAACATGCTCATGACTGTGTAGCAACATATTACTGAGTATGTAAAACAAGTGTGTGTGTGTGTACATATACACACTAGCAGGGAGACCCAACATTGCCTGGGATTTAATAAGAATACACGAATGTTCCACATTTCCAATACTTTTATTGTCATCGAAATCCGTGAAATCACCCATTTTCTATCGAATCGATTGATTGCCTGCTCTAGTCAGGGACCCACCATGGTACACTTTGAGGATGCTTCACATACCTACTGCATTGACAGTCAACAACACCTTGTAATCTACATTGCACTGTAGAGAATCTGTTATAAAATTTTTATACAATGGCTTTAATTAGGTTAAGATGCGAAAATCAAGTACGATAGAATACAGCATTAAAAATTGTCAAAGACTCTTGAAAATTCATTAGATTAGAATCCCGAGATACAGCATTGTAAATTAGTAACAAAATACACTACAGTATATACTACACATGTATATACTACACATGTATATAATCAAGTAACATAACACTGTAAAGTGGGGCAAATACCATAACCAGGGGCTGGAAAAACATTGTATTCCACATTGTAACCTGAAAAAAAAGTATCCTAGGGCCACTGTATCTTGAGGTTCTACTGTGTTGTGCTTCAATTGTGTTGTAAGCAGAAACCTTTATTTCGAATGTGCCCATCTTATCAAAGAACCTAACGTTAATTTTTATATACCATGCTCGTTTGCTTGTTCAGTGAGAAAACTTGTCAAATGCACTTGTAATGTTAGGCTGTATAACAGTGTTAACACTTTTGTCTGTAATATCGGAGTGAAAGATGTAATTTGTATCATGTGTTGCCTCTTTTTGTAAATAAAATGTCTGAAGTCGACTGAGTATCGCGATTTCTTCCACTAGTTGCATCATCCAGGTGCTACAGAAATACACGCACATTCGTCTCTGGGCAAGTCATTAATATATATTAGTGTTTGGACAATTAATCGGGAATCAGAAAAACTGCAACTTTGTCGTATCAGAACCGGAATGCATTGTCAATTTTCCAATGCCAAAAACGATTGTTTCAATAGTTTTTTTTTTTTTCTTTAAGACTTAATTTTTTTGAACTACCAGTAAAACTAACACCTATGGCAGCCTCCTACCACAAGTGTATTGTTTCCAAAAAAATATATGCACATATTACACGGGTATTTATGATAATCTGACCCCCCCCCCCCATGCAAATTTATGGCTTAATATTAAAATATTTTAAATGAATCTGAATTGAAAGTTTTAAACAGAATCGGTAATTGTATTGGAATCATCCCATCACTAATAGTCAACAACTCCATTTATAATATATAAAAAAAGCAGTTTTTTTGGGGTTTTTTTTAAGAAACTAAACTATTTACCTTATTTTTATTTCTTTTAAATTTCTCCTCAGCCGCTTGACTTGGTCTCCAAATTTAAGGAAGATTTGAGTAGCGACAATTTATCAAAAATGATTTCGGCCTCCGCTTTTTTGAAAATGGTCCGTGCCATGAGGAATGCTGATAAGGAAGCGATTTTAAAGACGTTAACTCATGCTGACAGCTATTATATTGTGTAAGTAATGTTTTTTTTTTTCTACTTCTGCACAGAATATTCGATCTTTCTTTGGGCATTTAATTTTAAATTTTTATGAAATCACAAATACAAGAAATTCATTGCATAACCTGATTTTTTTTTTTTTTTTTTTTTTTTTTTTTTTTTTTTTTTCCCTGGGGATGGAGCATCCTCCCAGATGACATATTTTCCTGCTATTTCAGAGACTCCAACCGAGAAATCCTTAGATTCTAACACCATGGTTCCCAATCACCATTCCGTGGCACATTGGTAATCATTGACTTAAGGGATCAAAGTGGCTCTCAGAAAGACTTTGAATAAATCCTGAAAGGTCTCTACTTGGTCCAAAATATAAATATTTTATTCAGGATCGTATAGACAGCAAGTGGTGTGCGCACAAATGAGTTTAATCACTTCATTTCAGATGCTGAAGTGTAAACATCAGTAGTCACATATATTAGATTGATATGGCAATTCAGCTACACAAAGGTTTCCATGTTTCATCTCAGCATGTAAAACAGATGTTGGTTAATAATGGATTGAGAATTTTTTTTTTTTTTTTTTTTTTTTTTTTTGTGGAAATTTTGATATTTCAGGAACTGAAACTTATTTCATCTCTTTCATTCTAGGCCTCAATTAATCGACATGGCCAGTGCAACACAAACGATGAACAGCCACTCTTCAATCATGGAACTTCTAAATTTCGAGGATCAAAATATCGATTATGCAGAACGCTATCTCTTCACGCTTGCTTATGCAACACAACCTGAAGAATTTATCCTCAAGGATCTTTTGGTAAGAATATAAAAAACGCTTTTAACTCTATTCTTAAATCGCCAGAATGTCTTTTTTTTTGCTTTTCTTTTTCTTTGTTTTCCATGCTATATATTGTCTAACAAAGGAGATTGTGGATTCAGCTGAAGCCAAAAATTATACTAATGCTTCTATTAGATTCAGCATCTACACTGTTACTTCTTTTAATTGCATTATATTTTAATATCTACATGTATGTATAACTATTCCTTTATTTCAAACAAGGGGAGATAATTCGGTATGATAGTGCATATGAGTGTGTGGAAAGATGGCAGTAGTGAAGGCTGGCTGGCTTGTGAAGAGATTAGCAGCAGCAGCCAAAAAAGTTCATATGCTAATTAGGAAGTGTGAGAAGAAAAAAAATGCACCACATGGTGGGAAAAGAAAAGTGCAGGGGTGAAGAAAATGGACGTAAAGTCGAGGACAAGAATGGGCCGGCTGTGGCCGGGACGAGGAGAGTAACGATAATAAACTTCAAAAAAAATTTTAAATGTCGACCTGGCTTTTTTTTTTCCTTTCAGCTGGGCAAACTTGGGTTCTTGTACAACAAATAGATGTTACTAAAAGCAAGATAAATCACTATCATATCATCAAATGTTGGATTACAAAAAGTGAAGTTAATCTGAATTAAAACAAAAAGTAAAATTCCAAAATTGCTGATCTATAGAATTGTCCCGATATGATTTACTTTTGGAATGACTCTCGTATTATAATTTCTCAAGTATTCGAGTGCATCTCTATCTCCATTGGTTGTAAAATTCACACAACCAATTAAAATACATTTCAGAAGACAAAGAAAGACTGGATATGTAACAGCATATAAGCACGTATGAAAATAGCAGCAGCAGCCGAAGGCTGGATGGCAAGCGATTGTATTAGCAGCAGGAGCAGCGTTTGAATGCGTATGCAAATTGGCAAATGTGCTCAGGATTGAATCTAAAGAAACCAACCGTGTGGTTGGGAGAAACAAAGTAGACCCCAAAGGAGATGATCGTGTAAAGTGAAGGCGTGAATGGGCTGGCTATGGTCAGCATGTAGTCAGAAGAAAGGGAAACGCCCAGACTAAATGGACATGTCGCAACGAAACTTTTTAAACAGGTGTCGAGACGGGTAAAAAGAATGATGTTAATAAATTTCTTATGTTAAAAGAAAGAAAATGCTGACCCAGATTTTTATTTCTTTCCTGTGAGGTTACAGATATAACCTATGTATTAGTGAAAAAAAAAAATAGAATAAAATATTTGGTCTAATTCTTCTATATTCACTGCTGCTGTATAATTTCTAAATCGACTTTGGTCACTGGTCTAATATATATATATATATATATATATATACTGACAGTGAATAAAACACAACATAGCTGATCTATAAAAAAAAATTTATTTCCACTGACAAGTTTTCAATTTATTTATGACTGTTGAAATCAGGTGTGTGGGGGGGGTTGTTTTGGCAGTGAAGAAAATGTTGGCTTGTCCTTGCTCTGTGACCAATTGTTGCTTACTTTGTTGTTAATTTATATAAAAATTCTTTCACCCTGGAATGTTTACTATTTCCGCTTGTCTCTTAGACTAATCCTTTGACTGATATTTCTGGTCAATTATGCATTCCAATAGACAATGGTGGAAAGCTTTGCATTCCTCAAATGGAATTAATGTGTGTGCGTGCAACCCATCAAATGTCTCTCTTCTATAATAATACTTATAATACATAAAAAAAACGGGCCCGTGTACACTTTAGAGTTGGGGCCCATTTTTTTTTTTTTTTTTTTTTTTTTTTTTTTTAACCCTACAAAATCTGCAAGAATTAAAATATATTAAAGCGTATTTTACGAACGGGCTGTGCTGGGTATCCCTGCTAGCTTAAATAAATACCTGTTAGCTTTAACAAAAGAGCTACAATATCAGGGCGTCTCTTCATTTACACTAAACATCTACAGAATGCCAACATCAATATATTACATATGAGTCCTCTGTGGAATTTTCACAGGTTCCGCTAGTTCACATGATTTTGTATTAATATAGTAGGAATTTTGGACCAGCACCAATTCTCATAGTGATGTCAAAAGACTTAGGCAAGGTACTTTTTATCCTAATAAACTTCATCTTCGAAAAAAAAGTTAAAATGCAATAAAAAAAAAAATAATGTACTTGTATTAGTGATCAAAATTTTTTTTTTTTTTTTTACAGAAATTCTTCAAACATTCACTTCCCTCTGCCAAACTAAAAGAAAGTGTTGGTCTTTGTCTTGGAGCATTGATGCATACTTATTGCATTAAGCTTGGACAGTGTGACAAGAAAGTGAGTTTTTCTTCTGTTTTGTGATTTTCCATTTTATTGTTTGTGTTTTTTTTGTTTTTGTTTTTTTTTTTTTTTTTTTTATCCAGTCTTTTTTCTGATTTTCTGTCTCATTTTTGGTAGACTTTGGTTACCGATTACATCAATTCTGCGCTTGACCAGTTTTCACAAGCCAAGAGTGAAGCAACAAAACTGATGTTGATCCGTTCCATGGAAAATGCTGCCCTTCCTGAATTCTTGCCGACTCTCTTGGATGCTGCTGCCAATGACAAGTCTTACACTGTTTGTTCTGCATCCATCCATGCTTTGAGACGTTACGATTCCAAATTTATCAAAGAACAGGTGAGCAGATTTTTTGTTTTTTTGTTTTTTTTTGTACACCCATGTTCGCATTCACTATTTATCAATTTTATTTTATTTAAATTGTTAGACTGAGCATAAAATATGCTTAAATGATATTTTGATTAATGCAGGTTTCATATTTATATTATACTAACAGGGGTATCCAGCATTGCCCGGGTGTTTAGAGAGGTGTGTATTTGGGGAGGGTGGGGTATATCAAAACAAAAGAATAAGCAAAGTAATAACCGTCGGGTTATATATATAAATGTTAAAACTTAAAAAAATCGTTGCCCAGGGTGTTTGTGTTGGGGGGGGGGGGTAAAAAGTTTTGGTAGGTAGGATAGGTGGTGGGAAATAAAGTGAAAAAACCTGTCATGTTAACTGCTCGGTCAGCAAGAAAACTGAAACCCATTTGAATTTAAGTATTGAAAACAGAATTGAGGTAGCAGAGTTAACTTTTACTGCAGAGCATTTTGGGGAAGTTTTTTGGGGTTTGTCTACTCAACTTTAGCTCGTCTTGTTTCCCCAACGTGTTGTGGGAAAACCAGCTCCCCCTTTATTAGGGGAGTGTTCAAATAAAAGCAATTGTCTGATATGACTGTGAAAACCGACATTGACCAAATGTCCATTGCTCTCTGTCGATACCGATTCAGTTTTGCTTTTATACTGAAAAGCGAAACAGAATGTGCCGATCGAAGAAAAATCTCAAATAGCGCATGTCTGGCAAATTAAAGATAGATGTGACCCCCATTCTTAACTCGTAGGTGTTATGATTTAGACCTTATATAAAGTTTTAAGGAGTAACCCGACTGAGCACTCCCGCCACCCCTGAAAAAGCCTTTTGCAGACACACACACACACACACACACTTATATATATATATATATATATATATATATATATTGGACCCAACATATGATTTAAAAAGTTAAAAAATGACTCGTGCGTCACCACCAAGAATTGAAACCAAAATGTTTAGCTTACGATTTACTTATTCCTTTGACGTTAATGCCTGACCTGTGAAGATGTTTGCTGCAAGGCTAAAAACTAAAACATGAACCAATAGCTATGATGTTCCATTTTTTTTTTTTAATTGTCACATTTTCCCCAGCTAAAACCTAAAAATAGTTCCGCATACCTATCGAACCTGTCTTGGATCGACCACAACTCCACGCTTTGAGAAAACTAAAACATTTCTCGGCTCAAACAAGAGTGGATATTTTTTGAGTTAATTGGACATTATACCCGCAGGACTTACCATCAAGAACACTTTCCAACACGGAATTAACTCTTCTGGTATTTTTATTTTATTTATTTTTATTTTAATTCGGTCTTTTGTTCCAGGCCAGCCCAGTTCTAATGCAGATTTTCAAGGAGACTCTGCGCCAGTATGATACCAGCACCCGCCTTGCTGCTATGGAAACCATTGTCAAAAATGAACCGTGTTTGTTGGTCTTGGAGGACATTCTGGTTTCCGTGAAGAATCAAAAGAACTTTGAATTTGCCACTTACGTTCTTTCCAAGATTCAGGATTTGGCTAACACAGATTCCAAATTTCGGTAAAAATCTCAAATTGAATTTTTTGTTTTCTTTGTGTGTGTCGCAAATACCTGCTTCCCCACCCTCCAGGATGGTTATAATCAATAAATTTGGCATTATTTTTCTGAATCTTTTAGCTGAGAATTGATAATTTGGATTATTTCAATTATTCGGACTATTCTCATCTAGAGTAATTTTTACAAAATTTTAGTCTATATAACCTCAACCTTGCCCTGGTGTTTATTGCCAAACTCGGAAATCTGCATGGAATTTCGAACAAAACCCTTCATGTAATCCATGAGGGTAGTATGCTCTTGTTCTCTCAGCCAATGTTGGGTAGAATTTCATATTTTGAGTATCGTCCCACACTGAGGATTGAACATTCAACCTCCAGAAAAGTAACTTTCAACTGAATTTTACAGAATATATATATATATATATATGAGAGAGAGAGAAATAAAAAGGAACAAACCGTATTATGTGTTCATCAACGTTTCGTCTTTATTTCGAGACTTCCTCTGGATGAATAATAGATGAAATAGACGAAACGTTGAACACATACAGTTTGTTCCTTTTTATTTTTCTATTTTGTCGGAATACTATTTCCGTATTTCTCATATATAGATAATATAAAAAAATGCTCTAATTTTTGGATTTTCCTTAGATTGAGCACTCTGATGGATTTCTTTTTTCAAAAAAAAAAAAAAAAAATGCACACACGTGTGTACGATTTCATTTTTTTTAAATGAAAAATGGTTGCTTCACTCTATCGTTCCAGAAGGTGTCGCCCTACCAATGCAATCCTCTCTGTATAAAAGCCAGATATGCACTAAAATGAAGCACTGTTACCACATCTTGGCAGGAGCTTCTCTGCGGATCCTCTCCAGCTTTAATAGTTTAAAACCGACTTCGAAACCGAGTAAATGATGCCCTTTCCTCTTTCCTGCAACCTTTTTCCCGCTCAGAAAAGATGTTGCAAGCTTGTCTCTGGTTCATCGTCATTTTCATGGCAAGGGCTCTTCTGATCTTCACTTTATGGCCCCTTCA
Organism: Euprymna scolopes; assembly: GCF_053919585.1. Taxonomy (NCBI): domain Eukaryota; kingdom Metazoa; phylum Mollusca; class Cephalopoda; order Sepiida; family Sepiolidae; genus Euprymna; species Euprymna scolopes. The sequence goes on from NC_136522.1 coordinate 71,806,221, forward strand.
CCTTGGCAAACTTTCACAAAAAAAAACACTCGACTAGTTACAACCACTATATACAATTTCCCTCCCTCTAACTGTACCTAAATATAAACGCAAATTCCATGAACAAAGCTTCTTTCCCAGAACTGCCCGCCTTTGGAACACTGTTCTGTTAGCCTGCTTCCCGGTTGAATACAACATGGTAACTTTCAAATCCAATTTAAACAATTTCTTGTTGAGCCATCCCCATAAATGAATTACACGATTAATGATTACTACACTACCACCTTGCATTCATTAACACTTGTCTTCGAGTGGCCTTCTGGCCTTGATAAGTGATAATGTCCAAGTAGAAAAAAAATACAAAAAAGGCAATTGCAAATTAGGACTTCTACATAATTAAATCCAAATAAAAAATGTTTTTGTTTTTTTTATTTTAAGTATCGTACGGGTTTGGTGACGTTTTGCAAATGAAATGTGCCCATATTGCTTGCCTTGTTGCTTAGAATGTATATTCCATATCTCATAATGCAGAGCTGAAGTTTCTCTGCTTTTTAGCAGAATTCTGCTTTTTTTCTTTTTTTTTTTTTTTAAATTGTAATTTTTCATTTCAGAAAAATGTTGTTCTCAATTCTAAAACCAAAAAATTTGTATAACTATGATTTGTGGGGTCAGAAAGGAACGTCGAGTGTTTTTACATCGCTTCTTACAAGTAAGTAACTTTTTCAATGATTTCCTCTTTCTCTGTGCTCAGTCCTAGCACCTTAATTTCCTTACCTTTTCCCTAGTCTTAGTCCAATCCTCTTTCTCTGTGCTCAGTCCTAGCACCTTAATTTCCTTACCTTTTCCCTAGTCTTAGTCCAATTCTCTTTCTACTCCTGAACACTCTCTTCCTAACAGTACCCCTCCCTCTCGTAGCATGATTTTTGCTGGTCTGACCCCTCTCTTCCGCCACTACCTGGTGCGATTTATTTTTGTTGGTCTGCCCTGCCAGTCCTGGTGTGATTTTTGCTTTGTATACCCCCCACTGTGTTTTTGTGAACCATCTTCTCCTCTCTGCAAAAAAAAAACTTAATATTAATAAAATACTCCTTCCTACCACCGCCCTATGCTAACCACCTCCTTTTCCTACCAACACCATAACATTAACCAACACTAAATTGTTTGTTTCTAAAACATTTTTTTTTTTACTTCAGCTTCTCAACCAATCAATTCTACATATGTTTTGTCGCTGGAAAATTCTAAAACTTCTCTCGTTAAACGAAGTCAGTTTGCTGTCTCTCTCACGGGTGAAAACTCTGGAGAAAAAGTCCTAACGGTAAAAAAAAAAATTTTTATTCCATATACCTACTTTTCCCTGCCTCCACTGAATTATTTTGCTACTTTCCTAGTTTGTGGATTTGAAGTCCAGACATGTTATTGACGTTGGATATTAGTTTTTTTTTTTTTTTTTTTTTTTTTTTTTTTTTTTTTTAGTATATGTATTTGGTTTTAAAAAAAAAAATGATGAATCATATCTTATGCTTCTGGTGTGGATTTTGAAATCACATAACTTATTTTTTTTGTCATTCCTTCTGATCCAGGGCGAGGTGGTTGATGGATGTCAACTGTTGAGAAATGTCCAATCGAAAACAATGTCTCCCCGCATTCTCCCTGGCTTTCCTCTGCCTCTTTTGCCTTCCAACATACCATCGAAACATAACTTTGACAGGCCAGTGGTTGATCGTTTGACATGGCCAAAAAGTTTAAGGGTCTTATTTTTTGATTTTTATGAGGCGATGGAGAAGTAGTTCAATAGATGGTGGAATTTTTTTTTTTTTATCAGGCGATGTTCTGTAACGAATTACATGATTTTGAAAAGCCTTAATATGATTGGCTAGTTTAGGTCATGTGATACAATATAAACATTAAGTTATCGAATGCACACATAAACTTCAAGTTTTTTTTTTTTAATGTATTAGCAAAGAATGCAAAGGACGAAGGATTAGAAAAAAAAAGAAAACAATCTGTCTACAGCTAAATCAGTTTAACCTAAACATGATTATTCACAGTAAACCTATTAAACAGGTCACCCAATTCATTTATTTAGGACATGAACTGATTTTCTCCAGTGATCATGACTCCATTGAAACACAGAATCTGGCTGAGTTGGGTGGCTTTCTAAAAAATATAGCACCATTCTAAAATCAAAAAAGGTGCCAATAATTAACATAAGTTTATGTCCTCCCAGTAGATTTATATGGCTTTAATTGTATCACATGGACTAAACTAGCCAATCAAATGAGGTTTAAAAATTATAAAAGCATTAGTTTGCATGTAAAAGAGGAGTGGCTGTGTTAAGGAGGACAGAGTTGAGTGTTTGGTACCTAAGAACATTCAAGAAAAAGGCATATATCGAAGTTAAGAGTTGGTTCAAATTATGGCATCAGTAAATAAAAGGGATACTGTTAATTAAATTACGATTACTTTCATTGAAAGAAAAGTGAATGAGAATATTTGGGACCATGTATGTTCAGAGAGTTGGTGTCGTTATGTTTTGAAGAATTGTTGATTAATTGGAGTCAGAAAAATTTGTTCCTTTTAATCTTATTTGTTTTTCACTTTGATTTTATTTAAAACGATCTCCCTGGTCCTGAATATGACCTTAAACTATATCAGATGGTGAGACCCTAGCTTGCATGCTTTGGGGTGTGGAGCCACCCTTTGATTGCCATTGTTCCCAGGTCCACTCTGACCTGGAGTGGTAGTACCTCTTAGGGTCCCAACCATGGGTTAGAAACCGACTTGAAAAAAAAAAAAAATATATATATATATATATATATATATATATATATATATATATATATATATTCTATTAATAAAAAATTTTCTTCAAAATCACTGGATTCGGCATTAAATAACCTTAAAAGGGTTGATATGCCTTCAAACAAAAACCAACCCACAGCTACTAAGATAATATTTATTGATTATAAACTACCAGTAAAACTAAAATCGATAGATTATCCCCCTCTCCCGTAAGTGCATTTTTACGTTTGAGAAATATCTGCACACTGAATGTGTTTTTACGATAATCTGGAGGTGGGGATAACAACTCTATAGTTCCGATACAATTACCGATTCCAATTTTTATAAATCTCGAAATATTTAGATTTATAAGAATCGGAATTATGAAAAATATTAGAATCGTCTTGTACAATTTGAGTTGGACTTTCTGATTTTTAAATTAGTTACATATTGTTTTTAAAGTTTATTTTAATAAGAAACGACTGAAAATTTAAATGTTAAAAAAAAGGAAATAGATATAAGAATAGATTATTCCAATAAGAATAAAATGTTTGATTAGAATCATCGGAGTTATCGCCCTTGGATGCTCTCTTGTGTGGCATTTAGTAAAATCGTTCTAGCAATGTGCAAGTGAGTATGTATGTTCCAACAGGGGATTCCAAATTGCGTTATGACGACTGAACTTATGCTTTTTTTTTTTTAAATTGTAAATAAAAAAAATTTTAAAAAACCTTGAAAACTTCCAACATTATTTAAATGTTAAAAAAAAAAATGTATAAGAATAGCACTTTCCAATAAGAAAAAACATTGAGTGCCTCTTCGTTAACGAAAATTGAAATATTGAATTACAAGTGAAACCAATGTTATCTACTGAATTGTCACGTCACAGTAATGAACATATCCAAAAATTATGAAAAACAAGGTAAAAAATTATTAATGAAAATAGTTTTCAAAGAAAAATTGAGTTTTGCAAAAAAGAAACTAGAGTTCTAACTGTAACAAGAAGTAAATATTTTCTGAAACTTAATTTTTGCTAATTTTCTTCAAAAACTATTGAACCGACTGTTACATATGACTGGAACAAATCCATGGCAGAAACCTTTTCAACACCCACGCGTATCAGAATGCACAAAGACACTGTCGTGATCAAACACTCTCACGCATGGAATCAAAGAACAGTTACATTTCCACACATTGGAATACAGAAAACTGGTTGTGACGTTAAAATTTGTTGTGAAAAATCAAATCTGTTTTCCCTCCAAACTCTCAAACACATGTGCTGAAGGGAACTCCGTCCTTGATGTTAAATTTGCCAACATGACTTTGCGCACATCATGCTCATGAACTTTAATTCTCGTCATGGAAAATTACCACATTCAATGAGAATTTAAAACTCAAACAATTTTATTTTGAACTATTGTTTTCATGCATGCTTTCACTTTCTAAGCCACATGTAACATTCTGGAAAAAAATCAGTAATTTCAATTTCCTGAACTGTCATCTAAGCTTCAGCCTCTGTCCCATCGACAAAATGTTGCATCCCTCTGCCTGTTCTACAAGTATTTTAATGGTGAATGCTCTGACAGACTGCAAACACTTGTGCCTCCACGACCTAAACACCCTCGACAAACCCGACAAGCAGCTAAATCCCACCCCTTCACAATTGAGATCCCTAGATGTAAGAGCTTTCTCCAGTAGCTTCTTCCCCAGAACCGCTAGACTTTGGAATTCCATTCCAGGTCTCTGCTTCCCCAACTATACTGACATGCAGAAGTTCAAGTGTAACGTGAACTGACATCTTGCTGCCCAACTCCCTACATAGTACCCCATTAGTTGTTGCCCCTGTTAGTAGCCCCCTACACCAAAGTGGCAATTTGCCTTGTTTGGGGTGAAAATGTAATAAAAAAATAAATAAAATAAAAAAAATAAAAAAATTAAAAAAAAAAAAACTATGCTATTCCCACAATCCTCATTTAACTAATCGTGCATGAACATGCATTACAAGAAAACATTTGTTTTCTTTCTTTTTTTTTTTTTTTACATAGGCATCACCACTTATCAAGGCCAAGAGGCCACTCTAGGATAAGGGTAAAGAGTGTACAGTAGAAATTGGACAATATAGTAATCGTTAATAATGGAAATTCAGTAAATTTGTTATCTTATATGGAACGGTTCATCACTAACTTGTTTACGTTGGACTTGATGACAACCATATTGTAGTCAGCTGGAAAGCAGGAAACCGGAAGACAATTCCACAGGCGTGCAGCTCTAAGAAAGAAGCTTTGTTCATGGAATCTACGTTTAGGTTTAAGCACAGATAAAGAGTGGGGGAATTATTGATAGTGGTTTCAGCTAGACGAGTGTTTCTTGTGAAAATTTGGCGAGGGGGGGGGACCATAGATTCCTAACATTAAGGTTTATTTTATATCAATACAGTAATTTCGAGTCCTTTCTCAGGTGTTATTTTCCGAAGTTATTTCTATATTATGTACGTGAGGATGTTATCTGGTGACGCCCTTCTATTAATCGGCGATCCTGTTACATTTACCTTTTTTAATGATCCTTTGGATATCCTACTTTTGAGATTCCTGCACCTACAACCGCAGTACTAAAAATTGATAGATCACGATTATAAATTGGTGAACCTCAACTTGCATCCTTACAAGTTAGTAACTCAACAGTCAGTACCTATATAATTGGCAGGCAACACCTACCTTAGAGCTGTTTTATTAATGACTAGCGGGGGTACCCGGCGTTGCCCGAGTGTTTGTTTCCGGGACGAGGGGGGGAGGAGTTTTAAAAAATGTTATGGTAGGTAAGTAGGAAGGATCAAACCCGGAGTCATGAGTAAAAGTAGGAAAATAAAGTGTGAAAAAAAAACAAAAAAAAAAAACATCTGCAACGTTAACAGTTCGGCCACCAAGAAAAGTCAATTCCAGTTGTTTAGGGAAAAAAAAAAAAGACTACGGTAGGTCGACGCGAACGTGAAAATATAATGTGAATTGTCCAGCACGCTAACCACTATGCCACAGAGCACTGCAGCTTAGTTTAATGATTTTAAATAACTTCACATGCAAGAACTCCGAAGCCAAACCAGTGTTCTCTTAACTGTTCCTTGTGAACGATCCCCAAACGGTGTTAAGTGGTGGCAGGGGGAGGAGGAATTTATTAGAGAGAAAATATTTTACCACTTCCATTGATCTAAACCGATTTTGGCCGTGACTTCTCAGCAGAAAAAGTATAGAAATCTAAGATTATCGAGGAATTTGAGAAATAATAAGCCTATAACACACCTCAGATATTGTTCTGCCGTTTGTGCATATTATATTTTCATGAAATATCTTGATTTTTAATCCTATTAATGTCAAAATCATACGGGGGGAAAAAATGAGTTCATTTTATTTATATAGAGATTATTTCTCTACTTTATTGGTTTTCGTAATTTTTGGATATGTTCATTTACTGTGACCTAATTCAGTTAGATACTATTGGTTTACTTGAAAATCAGTATTTCGATTTTCAAATTTCAGTACAATAATGAAGAACTATAAAATGTTGGGCGAGAATTATTGGATTTTAGACCATGGCCTCTTATTGTTAGTCGCGTGCAAGCGACTCTATAGGTCACACCGTCGGTCTGTCCGTAACACTTTTGTGCTTGGCCTTTTTGGTTAAGATCAAAGGTCTGTTCTTAATAGATGCTGTTCTTAGCTTTTTAAGCTTTTCTTGGCCTTCTGTTCTGGCAGATACTGCAAGCAAAAACCATATGTGGGGGTAGCCTCACATATAAGATCTTGGTCAATGTAGGGGCAACCCTTCATACCAATTGTCACTATCCAACTCTCCTACTCCCCAGGGAGTTGGTCCCCATTTCCTCTTCACTCTTCACATTAAAAATCGGCCTTGTGCCTAATTTGCTCGGTGGGGGAGCAAATAAATACCCTTTTCTTGGCCTTTTGGCCAAAATCAAAGTGTAGTATCTGTTCTTACTACATGCTGTACTTACTGTGATATAAAGTTGGGGATCACTTTTCTGTATTAATTTAATGTAAAATGATTACCCACTTTTCAACCAGTCAGTCTCAAAGCCATTCAAGTCCTTCTCCAGATCATTCAAGTCCTTTTTGAAGGATTCCAGTTAACTTTTCAGCATTCAATTCATCCTTAAGTTCATTGAAAATCATTCTAAGTCATTTACTTAAGTCATTTCAGCCCATTTTTTCGGTCATTTTAGTTTATCTTTAAGAATTCCATGTAAATCCTACATTCACGCATTCATTCATTACAAGAGAGCACGCGACTAATGGCTATCGGCCTTGTTTTTTTAATAACTTCCACAAGAGAGCATTGTCTTAATCCAAGGGCGATAACTCTGATAATTCTCTTACAAATTTGTATGGTTTTTTTAAGTTAGTAAAAAACGTTCTAGCAATATCTGAAAATTAAAAACTCTATACGAGGGGCGTTTCAAAAAGTGATGCCTCCTATTTTTTATTAAACTCAAATGGATCAGGGGGGATTCCAAATTGTGTTATGACGACTGAACTTATGCATTCATGACCTGAAAGTTTCATCTCTCTGTAGCAGATATTGACATCGTGAGCCTCCTAGAAAGGCACCCCTGTCATGAACATGCGTCAAAAGCAGAGATGTCATTGAATTCCTGGCAATATAGAATGATGGTGACTATGTAGAAAAATAAATTCTGAAACAGTCACTCGTTTTAAAGCTACCACTCTTGTCTTCGTAGCTCTTCAACTTTCAGTTAAATAAAAAAAAATAGATGGTTTTACTTTTGGAATAATGCATGCGTGAAATTGGGAAGAGATAAAACTTATTCTCCAAATTGTTCTATCCTCAGTTTGGTCTTTATGCTGATGGCATCGAAGGAATGGTATCCGATGATCTTGCGAATGAAGGAGTTGAACCAACAGCTGGAATGTCTTTGACTCTTTTTGACGTCTTATTGCGACCGGTTGAATTCTTCCGAGGCAGTGGTGAACTCATGTCTGCAGCATGGAATGCTCCAGCCGAACCTGTGTCCGCACTTCAGGTGAGAAAGAAACTGTCGATTGTTGTAACTGAGTTTTTTTTACTAATCTGTATTTTAGTTTCTAAACAATTTTAAATTTTTTTTTATTTCAATATAATCATTGAAAAGGCATTTGTTTGTCTGCGCTTCAGGTACAAAGTACCTCTGCTCTAACATTTGTTAATAAACGGATTATTTTTACATATTACTGGTGATACCAGATCAGGCTGTCTGAAGATACGGGCTTCCTGATGTAAATGGTCCTGGATATGACCTAAAACTATATCCAATGGTGAGGCCCCCAGCTTGCGGACCTTGGTGTGGAGCAACCCTTTAATTGCCATTGCTCCCAGGTCCACTCTGACCCGGAGTGGTAGTACCTGTTAGGGTCCCAACTATGGGTTAAATAGAATCCGACTTAAAAAAACAAATATAATCCATTAAAAAAAATCGTTCCTCAAAACTACTAGATTCGGCATTAAATAACCTGAAAAAGGTTGATATGCCGTAAAACAACCAATCCTGACCTAAAATGTACCAAACATTCCTTTCCCTTTTCAGAACTCAATCATGTTCTGCAAAATCGGAACAAAAACAAATTTCCTCTTTCTTTATCCCCCTTGTTTTCTACCCTCATCAGTTTGCCATGGTTGGTAACACCTGATGCTTAAGGATGGGATTAGGTTGTGGCTGAGCAGTCCATAACCCAGAGAAGTGGAGATACACATTCTGGGCTAGATAGGCAGTCATTGATCCAATCAGATCAATCGTCAGGTCATATCAAACCCCACCAAAAAAAAAAAACAACAAAACACACCAACCAATTCACAAAGATTAATATTCCTATTCTGTTAATGAATACAAATTACCTCCGAAAATATGATGGAAAGTGATGGTCGAGTCGATTGTTATTGAAGAACTTGAAGCATAAAAATGTCGTACACATTTCGGTCAAGATTGTTTTTATTGTGACTTTTGCACACACGTTTGCTCTGTAAACGAATATTTTGGCAAGGAAACATTTAAAAAAAAAAAAAAAAAAAAAAACCTTCGGATTTTTTTTTTTTTTTTTTTTTTTTGTCACACCAGCTTGCACACACTTCCTAATAATTTGCATTTTTCTCAGCTGGCTTGTAAACATTAGCAGCTATCTTACAGCTGCTGCTGATCTCTTCCCCCCACACTCATGCATGCTGTTTCAGTGGTTTGAAGACTCCAAATAAAATGTGGTCCTAGATACGACCTTAAACTATATTCGATGGTGAGACCCCAGCTTGCGTGCTTTTGGGAGTGTGGAGCCACCCTTTGATTGGCATTGCTTCCAGGTCCACTCTGACTCAGAGTGGTAGTACTGGTTAGGGTCCCAACTATGGGTTAAATAGAAACCGACTTGAAAAAATGTATTCTATTAAAAAAAATTTTCTCCCGAATCACTGGATTCGGCATTAAACCTGAAAACGGTTGATATGCCATAAAACAACCAACCAAATAAAATTTCAGTATTCATTTTTATTTTTTTTTTTATTTTTTTATTTTTATTTATTTTCCAGGGTAACATCCTCCTCCAGGACCATCAACAGACGCTGCATCTCCCCAACGGCCTAATTGTTAAAGTTGATCTCATGGCAGCTGTATCCATGGACATTTCCGGATCAATGGTCAATAGTATTTGGAGTCGGACTTCGGAAAGCAAAGTGATTAACAGGTGAGGAAGTGACACTATTTGACAGAAATGAGATTTTTCATAAAAACATTTTAAACAAAGCCCTATACCAAGGACAAGGTGAAAACGGATATATACATACACAAACATATATATATATATATATATATATATATATATATATATATATAGTAAAACTCCTTTAATTTGAACTTCTTCTAAACCTGGACTTTCTCTAAACTTGAACTGTTTCATCATTGAAATTGTATTAGCATATTTGATATCCGTTTTCACCTTGACCTTGGTATAAGGCTTTGTTTAAAATGTTTTTATGAAAGGTCAAGGTGAAAAGGGATATATATATATATATATATATATATATACACACACACACACACACACACACACAGTATAACTCCTATAATTTGAACATTCGTTTTGTGATAAAGTGCTGCAGTTAACTTCAATTTTCTAAGAATTAAGAAATATTAAATGAAATTCATTGCTGTATGATACTTCAAGTATATATTAAGTTGAGTTTACGATATATTGAAAGTAAGAATTGTTAAATATTATTACCAGGAACAAACATTGAAAATAAATTAAATCTACTCTTACTTGTTAGGTATTTATTACCTAAGTTACCATCTACAGAAACCATACATTTATGTAAAATACAGTTTTTATTTATTCATTGAAGGAGTCTCATTGCAATTTCTATTTTCGATTGAGCTCTCGGGCGCTGCCATTGTATTCCGTAAGCAATCACGAAAATCTACAATTTCTTGGTTCTGTAGCTTTATGAAATCTCTTCAGAGTGACATTGCTTGCAAAACATAGTTGTCACTAAAGTAAGGACTTTTAAGAAATTTTATAACCGTCTCCATAGACTTTTCTGCATCATCCCATGATATTGCTTCATCAGAATGTTCTTGGTTATTTACATTAGGGTCAAGAGAATGGAAGCTGTTGCTATTTTCATCACCATTACTGCCTTCAGGATATTGATCAGTAGTTTCCTCATCTTGTTGCACCCACATTTCAACATCATTTGCATTAATTGATTTAAGAACAGTGTGGTTGGTCGGTAACCGTTTGGTTTTAAGAATTTTTTTTTCTAGACTAGATATATTCTGATTTTAGAGTTGCAAGCCATTGTGATAGGTTGTTTTACACTATTTTAAATATAGCAATCTGAAAAAAAAAACATTTACAGTTAGTGCTAATCTACATTAATTACATAGTACCAATATAAACATTTCTGCGCAATATCTGACTAAACCATGTAAACAGTTTTACTGCAACTTGGCATCAAATATGCTAATACAATTTCAATGACGACACAGTTCAAGTTTAGAAGAAGTTCAAATTAAAGGAGTTTTACTAATATATATATATATATATATATATATATATATATATATATAATAAACAGGCTGCCCAGTTGTAAGATAAGCTTAAAATTTTTTAATCCATGCAGATAATGTATTTATTATAGACAATTCTCTATCGATAATTATATTTAACATAATATAGTAGTGAGATCAAAACTAAAAAAAAAATGATTTGGGTGCCATCAGCTAGAATTGAAACAAAAATTTCTAAACCGCTGAGCCATGCCCATACGCATATGTATATTAAGTTGATGAAAAAAAAAAAAATATATATATATATATACTAGTTTAATGTCAGACTTTTTTTGCACCAACCTAATATATTTATATTCACCCGACATCCCTCTTTTAAATGATGGCATCGTCAAAGACAAGATTCGAGCAAGCAAGGACGACGAGACGGTCCAGTTTTATAAACTTGAGGTTTTCTTGCTCTGACATTGATATTAAAAGCCTACTTTTTCTATTTAAAAATTAAAATGAAGATGATATACTCAGCCATGCATGGCTATGTGAGTGACTTCTTGAAGGTTAACTAATTTGCATATTCCTTTAAAAAATGTGTATCCATTAATTCATTTTTTATGGTTTCTAATTAGATTGATTTTATTTAATTATTAAAAATATAAGAAATAAAAATTTAATTATTAAATATATAAGAAATAAAAATTTAATTATTTAATATATAAGAAATAAAAATTTAATTATTTAATATATAAGAAATAAAAATTTAATTATTTAATATATAAGAAATAAAAATTTAACTATTAAATATATAAGAAATAAAAATTTAACTATTAAATATATAAGAAATAAAAATTTAACTATTAAATATATAAGAAATAAAAATTTAACTATTAAATATATAAGAAATAAAAATTTAACTATTAAATATATAAGAAATAAGAATTTAACTATTAAATATATAAGAAATAAGAATTCAAAGTAAAACTCCAAACCTGATCTTCATTTACCCCAAGTTCGTTCTTATCCATTCGTAATTATCAGACACTATTAGTATCCTTCAATGCTTACTGGAGTTGTCATGAAGTCCTCCTCCCAGGTGTTACCTCTTGTAAGGAGGACAGTGTGGTATATTTATTCCTCATATATACTGTTGGTAGTTGTAGGGAAAATGCGACTTACCTAACTAGCACGTGTGCATAATTCAACGAGTCGGTCGTGGAATGAAATGAATGAAGAAACAAAAATGGCTGCCTTATCTCTTTATATGCCTGCAATGTGACCACCCGATATGCAAATGAGATGCTCCTGGTTGGAGATAAGAGGGTTGATTTTTTTTTTTTTTTTTTTTTTTTTTTTTTTTTAGAGGGACATTCAGTTTGAAGTTGGATTTCAAAGAAATAAGTTGAATTAGCAGAAGTTTGTTTGGAGTTGAGAAGGTGCGTTACGTGTACAGAAGTTGGGAAATTTGGACAACAGTGTCAACCTTACCTAGAAAGTTATTGGTGTGACGGGCGGAAGAAATAACACTCAAGTTATTGAATTATACTAGTATACCTACATTGCTAATAAAACTAGGATATAATTTTGGACTTTTTTTTTTTTTTTTTTTTTTTTTTTTTTTTTTTATAATAGCCAACACGCCTGTGGAACTGTTCCGTCTGCCTGCTTCCCTCCAGACTACAACTTGGTTGTCTTCAAGTCCAATGTTAACAAATTCCTAATGAACCGTCCCCTTAAGTAAACATTTCAGCAAATCTCCTCACTAATGTAATGTACTTGCAATAACCCTTACCCCTGAGTGGCTTCCGGGCCTTGATAAGTGGTGATCACTGTGTAAAAAAAAAAAAAATAAATAAATAAAAAAATAAAAGCGTTGAAAAATAAACATAGTACAACTTCAGGATACGGTGACCCTAGGATACAGTTTTTTCAGGTTATGATGTGGATGACAATTCAGTATTTGTCCCACCTTATGGTGTTTATCTTATTTGATTATATGCATGTGTATTATATACCGTACTGCATTTTGTTACTAATTTTTAATGCCATATCGCGGGCTTCTACTGTATAACAAGTGTTACCAAAGGCAAAATAAATTACCCTTCTATGTATAGGTTTTTGTGTTTCAACTTATTTTCAAGCGTTTATTTACTTTGAAACAAAAGTCAAGTCTGAGTTAAAACGAAAAAAAAGTGATTTTTGTTTATAGGCATTTGCCTGAAAATAAAAATTTATGCATTTTTATTTTTTATTATTTTTTTATATCTTTGTAGTGGTGCTGTCCTTTTGGAAGGTTCTGTTAAGTTGGAGTCTACCAAAATAGACGTTGGCATGAAATTCCAAGCCGGAGGAGAAAGTCACGTCAATTTCATGACAGACGTTGGTTTTGCTGAATTACCAATCAAATGTTGTATGCAAATGACACGACCAAAAACAACTTTCATGTAAGTTTGGCAAGAATCTTGGTTTAATTTGGTAATTTTTTTTTTTTTTTTTTTCTTTAAGATTCTTTATGATAGAAGCTAAGGGCTAAATCTGCCGCCTTCAACCCAAGGGGAAATAACTACAATAACTAAGAAGGATGATCTGCTGATGGTCATCTTTCTAAAGTGATGAAAATGTTCAGTTTTTTATTTTATTTTTTTTTTAATTAATTGGTCGGATAAAAAAAATTGGCAGAATATTTATAACTTATGAAATTTAGTTGATTATTTTTACATTAAGATAAGCAAATATTGCTTTCAAAAAGAATTCATTTTCTGAAATTGTAAATAAATTCTATTTGGTAAAAAAATAACACAATCGTGCTTCATGGTTGTCTTCAAGTCCAACATAAACAAATTCTTGATGAGACATTCACTTAAGTAATCCAATTTACTAAATTTCCACTATTAACGATTACAATAGTGTCACATTGACTACTGTACCTTATCCTTAAGTGGCCTCCGGACATTAAGAGGGGTGACTCCTTTGTATAAAATAAAAAAAAAATAAAAAATAAAATTTTTTTTTTTTTAATTTAAAAAAATTAAGATTTTTTTTTCTCTCTCCGATGCTTATACTCTTACAAATCCCCCCCCCCCTCCCAATAATTTTCTTTACCTATTGAGTGTATACAATATTGTTAGTCTGGAATGTGATTTTTGGGATTAAAAAAAAAATTATATATATATATATGGTGTACATATTTAACGCATTTTTAAGTGTGTGTGTGTGTGTGTGTGTGTGTGTGTGTGTGTGTGTGTGTGTGTGTGTGTGTGTGTGTGTGTGTGTGTGTGTGTGTGTGTGGACATTTGAACAACACAACCTTCCTATACACACACGTTTTTCCTTCCTGATATGGGTAGGATTCTAACACTTTTCTTTTCATTTTCCTATGGTCTATGATCATTTTCTTTTTATGCATTTTTCCTTTTAATATCTTGAAGATGTCCTCTGCAATAGGGACGAAACGTTTTTCATAAATTCATTCGCTTTTTTTTTTTTTTTCAAAACAGTGTGTGTGTGTGTGTGTGTGGAAAAAAAAAACTAATTTGCAAAAACTTATTGGCAAAAGACAAAAACCATCAATGTTAGGTGCATTTCATCTCAGGAAGCCAATATCTTCAGACAGCCTATTTAATCAGATTTTGGTTCAACCATTCTGTCAAAGTGTTTCCTGAAATTCAATATTTGAGACAAATGTTCTTTTTACATTTAATTTTTATTGTATTTGAAAACTTATCACATAAAATAATTCAAACAGTTTGTTACAATTCTGAATTTTTGAGATGACGGCTGATTGTTTAAATTACTTGTTTGGCTCAGACTATTGTTCTCATCTCGAGTGTTATTTGCACAACGTTTCCGTCGGTGTAGCCTTTGATCTTTGTCGGGCATGTTGGAAGAAAAGTTATTGGCTCTGTGGATCTCTCCCTTACCGTATCCTTTTTCTCAACACCCCCACTTCCTAACCCTAACCCCCACTTCCTGGTTTTTAGCCCTGTCTTGGGTCTCTCAGACCATACCCGCCTTGGTTTCCTTTCTTTCTTTCTCCCTTTTCTTTTTTACATTATATTTTAGTCAGACAACATTAATTTATTTTGTTTTTTTTTTTTTTTCCAGGCACAAAATTTCCAAATATGAAAAATTCTCTCGCAAAATTTACCGAACCAAACTTGGCCGAAATACGTATTACCCTGGCGTATCATATTTTTTGAATCGCTTTAATTCTAAACAATGCAACGTGATGCTCGAACGTTTGGTTTAATGGAGCACCACTAACAAATTATTTTTCTGTGTTATTGTTGTCTTCCTTTTTTCTTAATTTTATTAAAAAAAATTTCTTTACTTTGTTTTTTTTTATTTATTTTTTATTTTTATTTTTTTTTTTTGTCGATGCTTGAATCTTGTATGAATATTTTATTTTATTTGCAGAATGAGACAACGAAAATGTTTCATTTTATGTTCAAAAACTTTATTTGCCATCCTCATTAGTAGTGTGGGCACTAGAGAAACGGGTTAGTAAGAAAGTTCTTGCGTAAAAAAAAATAGATTTAATATATTGCTGGCTTGTTGAGGAGAGTAGCCATTGAGACGGAGGAGGCCAGTTAAAGGAGAAAGAAAGCAGTCTTCAGTGTATTTACGTGTTACAGTGTGCGTGTATGTCGGTGGTATATCGACGAGAGCAATTCTGCATCATGATACCCAAAGTTTGTGTGGAAACAAATGTGAGTTTGAAGTCATGTTAGCTTGTACTCCTGTTCGATCTGGGGCCAAAGCTGTCTGCTGCCAGCTGAAGCCAGAGAGAAAGAGTAAGTTTCAGATTTTGCCTTTTATGTACTCGGTCACGTGATTGAGAGCTGGTTTTTGATTGGACAAGCCAAAGAGAAAATGGATTTAAAATCTAGAGTCGTGAGAATTAGCTCCTGCCCGTGAGTGTGGCGAGTTTTGGCTGTTACAGGTAATTCTTTGATTTATTTAACTTTGCTTTGGTTGCGTTATATGAAAGATTTAAAAATGTATATTTGACGGTGAATGAGTGCGGGTTTGTGAGAAAGGCAGAACCTGACACTGTGATAGATCCTAAACTAGAGAAGGTGATCAATTGACACAGATTTCAAGTCCAATAAGAGTACTGGAAGTGTGGGACATTCAGTGCTCCTCATTCAGTCACAGGAAATGTTGGGCTTCCCTGGTAGTTGACGTATAAAAAAATTTGATGACCTCTTTATTGTTAGTAAGGAATTTAGCATAGTTGTACAAACAGCTGTTTCATCATATCGTGACGCCTCAGTGTGGATAGATGAGCAAATGCTTCAAGCAGATTGTCAGCAGTCAAGACCTCTTGCGTCTCCATTTTATTTATATACTAGCAGGGAGACCTGACATTGCCCGGGATTGAATGATGATCAACGAATATTTCAATTTTATTATAGTTGTTGGTGTTTTGTTGCTTGTTGGTTTATTATTTTTTCTAAGATAAATGTACGTTTATACAGTTTGACATCATAGACTTTTATCCCTCGCTATCCAAAGAATATTTTAACATTGCCCTAGAATTTTCCGAGGCATACACTGATATATCCTCGGAAGAAATCAACATCATTAAAAAATGTAGAAAATCAGTTCTAATAAATAACAATAACCAATGGATAAAAACTAAAATGAAAATTTGTTTGATTTGGCGATGGGTGCCAGGGATTCTGCAAAGGCATCATATCTTGTGGGATTATTCATTCTATATAGCCTCACAAGCATATTCGATACTACGGATATCGGCCTATATAGACATGGACTAGCTATAATAAACTCCAAAGTCAAGGGAGATAACTTTAAGAAAATCATACACAAGGAAAGGAAAAAATTAGGCCTAAAAGCAGACGTATCAGCTAACATAAAAATAACAAACTTCCTGGATGTCACGTTAAACTTAGATAAAAACACATGAACCATATAACGCTACTCCAATTTACGTAAACCCTAAGTCCAATCACCCACCATCAATTATAAAACGCATTCCTAACTCGATCGTAAGTAGACTCAGTAATAACTCAAGTGATGGAAATGCATTTAACAGGTCAACCAATATTTACGAAACAGCCCTAAAAAATAGTGGATACAAAAATATCGATATCAAATATAAGCAACAAAACACCAACAACTATAATAAAATTAAAAATAGAAAAACTATTACCTGGTATATGGCCCCAAACAAACGTTAAAAACAAAACTTGGCAAGAAATTTCTAGATCTTATTGAAAAACATTTTCCCACAACCAACCCCTTACACAAAATCTTCAATAAAAATACCTTAAAGTTATCCTACAGTTGTTGCGAAAATTTAAAGATGATAATTAAAGCACATAACAAAATACTAAATAAAAACAATGTAAACAACAAAATAAACAATAAAAAAAATAGACACCATGACAAAAATAAAACTAACACTAGCAGAAATAATAACAAAAACAAACCAACCCCGGACAAGAACAACCATACCATAAATAAAAATACTAATAACGAACAAGATAAATGCAACTGTAGACACCGCACACTTTGCCCAGTTCAAAATAAATGTCTAACAAAAAGGGTAGTTTACCAAGCAACAATATTTGCGAAAGAAAACCTGAATAACAAGAAATATTACGTAGGCATGACTTCCTTAGATTTCAAAACCAGATACTATGACCACAAAAGTACATTCAACAATAAAAAAACACTAGCGAATAAATACTGGGAACTCAAAGAAAGCGGACATTTGCCGGTAGTTGAATGGAAAATAAGACAAGCTACCACATGTAGGCATTTAGATGACCCATGTAAATTATGTCTTCATGAAAAATAGTGATACAAAATAGTTCTAAAACTAACAAAAACAATAGAAAATAAACAAATAAATGTGCATATATGTATGTACACACACATTATATATATATATATATATATATATATATATATATATATATATACATACAAAAATAAAAAAAAAGAAAATGTCTGCCTTAAATACAAAAATAAAAAAAAATAAAATGTCTGCCTTAAACCACTGAACTAGTTTTAAAACAGATCCTTTGTTCAATAAAATGCATGCCCATTGGCTGATAGGAAGGGGCACGGTGGATACTAGAAAGCTGATTGACTAACTAAAATCCTCAATAGAGGAGGACCATATAAAAACGATAAACCACAGAATTCGCGCATAAGCCTGACGAATCCTAGAGTGGATGAAACGCCGAATATTCAGTGTAGCTTAATCGCCATATATATTTTATAAATTACTAACTAGCTCTACCTACGTATTAAGCACTTTTGAAGTAAATACTTAGTTTATGCATAAATCTATACTTTCGTATATTAATTTTGTGTGAGTAAATGAAGTATATATATATATATATATATATATATATATATATAGCGAGATAAGACTACAATTATATAAATAAGTGAGATAAGACACTGACAGAATCCAGATGAAAAATCCTGATAGATATTACTTGAAGTAATACTTTCAAGGAGATCCTAGCCAAAAAAGAAAAAGCTCAATATTTAAGAATAGAGCAATGTTTCGTGGTTCAATTTTAAATTCTGAAAAAACAACATAGAGACATTCGATTTAAGAATTTAGTTTGACAAAGGAATATATAGGTGTTATTTCCTTAATCCATGGATTTTCAACAATGGATCATATCATCAGAGGAAATGAAATGCAGTTAGCAAAATGTTCAGCTGCGAATGGACGCTAATCTTGCTTTTCAGCACAATTATTGAAAATAGTTTTTTTAGTGGTTGTGGATAATAATATGGAGAAAATTATACGAAAAGAGAAGTTGAAACAACCTGGGTAGTGCATTATCGGAAGGAGTCCAATGTCATTCGGGTTTATAAATCCGGGTGGGCAGAAAATAGGCCCATGGGAGAAAGTGATATCCCCATATAGCGAAAACGTACTGTTGACAAAGTATATTCGAAATTGGGTGGATATACCATTCCATTGTAATTATCCCCGTAAGTAATAGAATTTGAGCATTGAATTAAGTGTGCAATGGACCTCCGAATCAATAGTGTAGTTATCAAAATATCAAAGATGGCAAAATAATCCTGGTGATGATATTTGGAAGAGTACGCTGGAACGGCTTGCTTGAGGTATGAGTCTATTAGAAAGATAGTTCATTATCTAATTTATATTGGATGAAGGAAGCTTTTTAGATGAGGGGAAAGAGGAAGTGGGGTGAAAGAGAAGGGGATGGTTAAAGTCGGGCGAGCATAAAGGTTCTTAATGGAGTATTTTCTCCAGGGGAAGGGGTAATCGCGTTTTAGTATTATTTAAAAGGGTTGACCTCTTGATTTTTAGTTAAAGTGGGAAATGGATATTCTTGTGATTTTTTTTTTTTTTTTTCTTCAATGTGGGGTGTGCGTGATAGGGGGTAGATGTGCTGTTTTTATTGTGGGGATGGTTGAGCTGATGAGGTGGCGATAGACGCGTCATGGTGTGAAAATCTGGAATGTTTAGAGGGTTACTTAAATGAGTTTAAGGTTGGCTTATTTTAATTTTGGGTGTATATTTTAAAGGTTACTTGGTAAGTTGAGATAAGTCATTTAAATATGTTTGTAGTTTGATCTAGTTTAAATGTTTGTATAAATTTTATTTAAAATTCATATCTGTTTGGAGTCGATCTATGGATGATTTTGTTTAGTTGTTCGTTGAGTTGGAATTTATGTTTGAGTGAGTGCTTTATATGCTGTGGTTAATTATGTTTTCTAAGGGGAGAATTGATTTTAAGCATGGGGCTGGGTATGTGTTCGGCCATGCGTGGTTAATTTTGACAATTTGTATATTGATTACTTGTATATCAAACCTAAACATAAGTGTAAATATAAGCACGCATATACCCACAGATATTCATACATACGTACACATACAGATAGCATACACGTAGGTACAAACACTGATACCATGCTATTTTGCTTTTCAGTATTGACAATAATTTGACAAAAGTTTTGTCTTTTAAAAAACAGTCTCCTCATCAGCAAAAATAGGGGGGACAGTTAAAAAGTTGAAAAGAAAACATTTGGACCAAAGCAAATAGCGCACAATCAACGCAACAACGAATAAGACAGCCAGGTATACTTTTCGAAATATCAGGATTGAGCAGTACATTTTCGCTATATGGGAATATCACTTTCTCCCATTGGCCTATTTTCTGCCCACCCGGATTTGTAACCCCGAATGACATTGGACTCCTTCCGATAATGGACTACCCAGGTTGTATCAACTTCTCTTTTCGTATAATTTTCTCCATATTATTATCCACAACCACACAAAAAACTATTTTTAATAATTGTGCTGAAAAGCAAAATAGCGTCCATTCGCAGCTGAACATTTTGCTAACTGCATTTCATTTCCTTTGATGATATGAGCCATTGTTGAAAATCCATGGATTAAGGAAATTATAACCCCTTCTACATAATCCTTTGTTAAACAAATTCTTAAATCGAATATGTCTGTTTTTCAGAATTCAAAATTGAACCACGAAATATGTCTATATTCCAAATTTCATGTTGACCATCTTACAATTTATTCTCATGATTGTGTTGACATTTACAGTTCTTGACATCAACTGTTTCATAGCACAAAATCATTCATTTAATTATTTTATATCAATGAATCTATTTTGCCCTGAACTCATCAGAAGAAATAGCAACTATCAATCCACCAAAATAAATAAAATGTATTTGGGCATGATTATAAAATCTGAAAATTGGAAGAGAAATTGCAATCGCCTTTCATTTTCTTTCTATTATTACGCCATTTTGAATTTTCAAATAAAGTCACTAAATTTTAAATATTCGTATAAATAAATTGTATTAATTTTGATATGTAACTACATAAATTATATTTCCCAAGATAATTTTGATATATATAACTACATAAATTATATTTCCCAAGATATATATGTAACAATAAATTTAATCTATAATATAAATCTCACCTGACTGTTTAAATGTATGTTTGCCTAAAACTTGACAGAGGCAATGGATTTTCATAAGATCAGTATCGTTTTGAAGCTCGACCCTTCAGACAACAAATATCGAAAAATTAATCCATTCACCCTCAACTGAGCATTTTTCTGCAGGGAGGGGTCCCTTTTTTTTTTCTTTTTTTTTTTTTTTTTTTTCTTTCCTGATATTTTCGAAAGTCATCCCGTCTTTTTGATTGTCTAGCCTTAATTTAAACATTTATTACTTCCAGTTTGGCGATGGGCGCAACAGCAAAGACGTCACTTTTTTTTTTTTTCTTTTTTTTCCACGTTCTTTTCCTCCTTTGCAGTATGGGTTCGAGTCTGCCTGCCTACTTTTTTTTTTTTTCTGTAAAATTCGCTCAAATATTTAATTCATGCAGATTTTGTATTTTATACCAGCAGTTCAGCCCGGCTTTGCTCGGACCTTATATACTGTTCATAACTTGCCCTATGTGTGAATACCCTTTTATGTAAAATTTCAAATGTTTAGACCAGAAATTGTCTGAGTAATTTGGTAGACTGCAGAGATAATTTTATTTTGAATCCTTAACATTTATTTTGGTCTCGAATCAAAATAGTTTGACCCAGTCCAAGTTACGTATATCTAAAACTTCAATGTTTAGACCCAAAATTGGCAGAGGAGTTTGGTAGAGTCTGCAAAGTTCAACTCTTTCAACTTTGACCTTTTGGCAGCAAAATTTTCATCCCAAAACTGATTAAAATGCTTGCCGCATGTCTGAATAACCATTATGTAAAATTTCATGTTTAGACTCAAAATTAGCTGAGCGATTTTTGCCAGAGATCACAATGGTCAAATCTTTACCTTTGACCCCCTTGACAGCTCAAATTTTCGACCCAAACCGATTAAAAAGCTTGATCTATCTCTGAATACCCTTTATATAAAATTTCAACTGAGTAATTTGGTAGACTGCAGAAATCAAATTTTTAAGTTTGACCCCAATTTTAACCCTTTAGCATTCATTGTTTTGATGTCAAATTAAAAAGTTTAACCCATGTCCAAGTAAGCTACATCTAAAATTTCAAGTGTTTAGACCCAAAATTGGCGGAGGAGTTTGGGAGAGTCTGCAAAGGTAAAATCATTGAACTTTGACCCCTGACAGCCCAATTTCTGGCTGAAAACTGATTAAAAAGATTTCCCAAATCTCGATACCCCTCATGTCAAATTTTGAGTTTGTAGACCGAAAATTGACAGTAGTTTGGTAGGGAAAGGTACACACAGACAACTTCACTTTTATATACATATAGATTATATTATATACTATAGTCAGGATTTCAAAAGTAAAAAAAATATATTATTCAGGTGCCATCAGCTAGAATCGAAACCAAAACAAGAGTTTCATAATTGAAACTGTTTACAAGTTAAGCGAAGACTGAATTTTATTTGTATTCAATATGGTTGAACTGTGGAAAAAATGTAAAATATATTAAATTCAAGCTGGTTTCAAACAATGTTTTTGATAGAAAAGATGCAAGAAAGGGCAGACGGTCCAGTTTTATAATTATATAGATATATATCTTTTAATTTTATATATCTATTTTCAGTATTTACTTTGACAGTGCTCAATACATAATAGAGCTAGGTAGTAAGTTTTGGAAATATATATATATATATGGCAATTAAGTTACAAGGAATTTTTTTTCCAATAGCCTTGTGTGGCTTAATTGCCATATTTTCCAAACACATCGCTAAAAAAAAAAATCCAGCATGAAATCTTGTATTACTGCTGTACCTAAAAGAATGACAAATTGATTTATAAAAAAAAATTTATTGGCGGTGAATGAGTGTTAATAAGAAAAACAAAGCATTACACAACACTTCTACTTGGTCATGGATGACAGAATGAGAACAATCTACTCGCATGGACTAAATGAAAGGTTCAGTTTCCGTAGAGATTTCCCAACTTTAAATAGATGGAACGGAAGAAGGTCGGTGGTTACATCATCTGAAATGGTGTGAGAATAGAGGTCCAAGTAATTCAAACTAGCAGGACCTGTGGAATGAGAAATGTATTGAAACTGATATTTTTCTGGATAGCGCTAAAGTTTCTTTTCTTTTTCTTACAGAAAAAAAAAAACACGAGTTTATCAATATTTCCATGAAAAAGTGTACGATGTACGTACCTGTGATGCAAAGAAAATATTGTATTCCAAAAATTAAATTGATCAAGTATTCTCATTTTTATAAAGAAAAAGTTTTGGCTAAACTATGAGCGACAATATCACTTCATCTTGAAAATAGTCTGAGAATAAGAGAGATAACTCCAAATAATTCTAATTCAGATTTCACGCGTAATACTAAATACATTTTGGTGCTTTCCAGAATTTCCACTATAAGCACAAAAAGAAAACCTGTCTGATATACGGACCTGTGAAAGAAAATGTCATATTCCAAAAATCCTATAAATTGATAAAGTAGTTTTACTTTTATATAAAAAATCGTTTTTAAGCAATTAAGAATTAAATGGGTATTCGTAGGCATTACAATAATAATCTTACAAGTTAGAATTATTTGAAGTTCTCTTCTTTATTCCTGCAGCCTGTTTTCAAAAAGGTGTTGTGAGGCAGTCACTCCTCGGTTAGCAATTTTCGTGTATTTTATGGGGAGTTAAATTAAACTCTGTATTTTTTTTTTTTTTTTTTTTTTTGCGCTTGTTCAAAATCCCCCACCTTGAAAAATTTATGATGTATGTGCCCGCGACGAAATAAAAATACCATATTCCAAAAATCAAATTGATCAAGTTTTTATTTAAAAAAAAATAAATAAATAAGCGAATTTTAGACTTTCAATATCCCCTTCACCATGTTAAGAATGGCTTTCTACAATTTTAATTTGAAGTTCTCTCCCTTGTTCATTCATTCGGTTTTCAAGATGACGTAGTTATATCGCCGTTGTCCGTTTAGCTTCGAAATTTGGTTTTCTTTACAAATTTACTTGATCAAGGTACGTCATTTTTGGAACTTACATCATACATATTTTGTCTTTATTTTTATTATCCAGAATTAGACCTAATTAAAAAAAAAAAAAAAAAAAAAAAATGAATTTTTCATGGAACGAAAGCCATACCCCCAAAATCACGGAAATTGATAAGTAGTTATTTTTTTAACTAAAAAGAAAAAAAAAAAATTTTAGGAAGCGAGGAATCGTCTTGATCCGCCATGTTTAATGAAGGGAGACAACTCAGTTTGAACTATTGAGATTTTAAAATCAACCTTACAACCCGGGGAGACGGTCCCCATTTCCCCTTCCCTTCACTCCTCACATTAAAAATCGGCCTTGTGCCTAATTTGCTCGGTGGGGGAACAAATAAACATAACCTTCTTGTCTACAATGTATTATGAGTCATTGAAAATCAGTAAAAAAAAAAAAAAAAAAAAAAAAAAATCTTTGATCAATTATTAATTTTTTTTTTTTTTTTTTTTTTTTATGTACGTGGTTTTTGGAATGTATTTTCGTTTCATGATCGGTATATACGTCTAAAAGATTGTTTTTCAACGGTCAGTTGTAAGTGAATCGACCGACTCAAATTACCCCAAAACAAAACAAGAAATCTTTTCTTTCCTTCTAATGTGACAACAAATGAGTCTGTGGTGCACTTCAGGCGGCGATGTTTTTGGTCTGTCTTCCTTTACAAACTGTGGATGCAGGAAACGGCATCACCCTTCCCCCTCTCAACCGTACCCCCTGCAAGACTTGCCCTTAGTTCCACATGCCCCTACTCGGCACTTTGGGTTGCTATAGGAACGACCTCTACGGTAAAGAAGTCAAAACACTTCATCCTTTTCTTCCTTTCTTTTTCTTTCCTTTTTCTCCTTTACTTTCCTCCTTTCTTTTTTTTAATTCTATTTTCATTTTTTTCTTTCTTTGTTTTCTTATTTTTCATTTATTTTTCTTTTATTTTATTTTCATTTGTTCTTTTCTTTTTTTTCTTTTATTCTTTCTTTCTTCACTCTTTTCTTGTTATCCTCCTATTTGTCTATCCCCCTCTTCCTCCTTCTCTTCATCTTTCCCTACTTAACTTTTCTCATCATACTATAATGGCCTGATGAGATCTTACATTAAAATAATATGACTGTGTAGTCATTCAATTTCCTAATCGGATGTGTGTGTTTTTTTTTTTTTTTTTTTTTTTTTTTAATACTAGCTGACAGCTCGGTGTTGCCCGGTCGCACAATACGCTTAAATATGGCATTTTTATCTATGCAGATTACGTATGTATTATTATATATTACGAGGAATAATTTGCCCGGTGAACTAATTCGCAAAAAAAAAAAATAAATAAAACAATGGCGTTCATCAAACTTTTTTTACAGTATCACATCAGCTGATATTTGGACTTGATGATGAATACCCTGGAAAAGTCACTTCTGATTAATGTTTAGTTTTAAAATATGCAAATGAAGAAATGATTTGCTGCGATTTAAAATGGAACATCTTCTTTTATCATAAATTGAACTCATAAAAAAAAATTAAAATAAAATGAGATATACCCGGGCTTATCATAAATTGAACTCATAAAAAAAAATTAAAATAAAATGAGATATACCCGGGCTTGAACACGGGATCATTCGATCTGTAGTTGAATGATCTACCATTAAGCTATATCTCCAGTTTGTTTGTTTGTTCTTAAGAAATGATTTGCTGAAATTTTATCTCCATTGGCCAGCATAACGTAAAATATTTCCCTGTAAAAATTCTTTATCTATAAAAGAGAAAATTTATTTTTAAGATCGGATTTCTTTTCTTCTTTTCGATTTTTGCATACTCATCGGATGGATTTCTGTACAAAACATATCTAAGAACACTGCCAGAAATATAAATTAGCTTTGTGTGAAATTTGCAAAAGATAGGCTCAGCCGTCTTGGAACCTATGGGGAAGGAACTCACTCGCTCACACACGCGAACACAGTAACTTTTATATAATAGTGGAGATAGATATACGTATATATCTTTTTTCTTTTTTTTTTGTCTAAAGTTGGTTTGGTTGACCATGTGAAGTCACACAATGTTCCTATTTACTTTACCTCCCCACGAGGGCAGAGTTAGACACAAGAGTCGTTTTTCTTTTCCCTGTGGAGAAATCAAACTAAATTGTCTCAGTAAGGAAGGATTTCTTCTCCACGAACTGAGAACAAAAAATTTAAATGCGGCATCAGAACAGATGGTATTTATTTGCTCCCCCACCGAGCAAATTAGGCACAAGGCCGATTTTTAATGTGAGGAGTGAAGGGGAAATGGGGACCAACTCCCCGGGGAGTAGGGGAGCTGGATAGTGACAATTGGTATGAAGGGTTGCCCCTACATTGACCAAGGTCTTATATGTGGGGTCGCCCCCACATATGGTCTTTGCTTGCAGTATCTGAAGAACAGATACTACACTTTGATCCTGACCAAAAGGCCAATGCGGCATCAGAACAGATACTACACTTTGATCTTGCCCGAAGTCACAAAATGTTAGACAAGACCAACAATTTTATGCGGATGTGCTGCCACCCAATTATTGCTGTTATAGTCCATGTGGCAATAATTTTATCACGCTGGCTGGCCATTCGCCATCAGATGCTGTTTAAGTCTTTTCATAGTTGCTTTGGTGAATGGCTGGTATATCGTTTCTCTCAGTGCAGTCTAGACTGATTGTGGTGTCGGCACTGAGTTTTCAAATCAAAGTAATTCAACAATAACTCGGAGATCATTTTCTTATAAACGAGAATAATTATTCAAGATATTTCAGTACACTTTTTGCAAAGGAAAGTTAATTCTTTGGGTTCTTAACGGTTTTAAGATGCAGGATCTTTTCAACTTAGATTTGTTCAGACAGCTTCTCAGACAGAGGAGGAAGCGCTTTTCAACTTAGTTATTTTGGGGAGGTTATCTAGCCCAGGGCAAGAGCCCAAAGTCAAGGTGTGTACTTTTCGACGTCAAGCAGACAAATCTCTATTCGTTTGCCAAACAGTTTTTTATGGAACCTCAATTCTGACTACCATCCCTTTGAGATTAGCATTTCCTCTTCTATCACTTGCAAATTATTTCCTCCCTTCTAATGCCTTTCTCTTCTCTTTTCTTTCCTCTTTCGAATCCCTTTTCTCTCTCTCTTTCTGTTTCTCTTTCTCTCTTTTAAATCATATTTAAATCTCTAATTTTATTTTTTGTTTCTCTCTCTCTCTCTCTCTCTCTCTCTCTCTCCTTTATTATCAGCTATGCCTTTCCATCTTTCAAGTTAATTCTTATCACCTACAAGAAATTGTGAAATGAGCTGGATTCTGATTTGGAACACCCAGCTCGGTGTGAGTTGATTGCTGTAAAATGAAACTCCCAGTGAACGTCTCCTTGTGTCTTTCCTGCATTATGCATAAAGAAATGTTTATTTGTTGTTAAAAATATAACACAAAAGCAAACAAGAAAATGTGAGGTAAAAGATGTGGTTTCTAACAATAGATTAAGTCTTCCATTTCAGGTTTGTGGTGAAAGTTAGACCTAGAAGTTTATCAAAGTAAGGAGCTTCCTCAAGGTGAGGTTCATTCATTTATACTTGGCCAAAAGAAATTCTTGTCCAGAATTCCCCCTATATTAAAATACAGTTTTAAAAAAATGTATGATGTACATACCTGTGATGAAACAAAAACATATTCCAAAAATCACGTAAATTGATCAAGGTTTATTTTTAAATAGGAAAATCAATTTTTATGAGTATCCGATAAGTGACTGTCTCGTCCACCAAATTTTTACATGAATCATGCTACATATATTCAATGATATCTGATTGATTTAATTTAAAGAAAATTATCGAAAAAAAAATACAGAAAAAAGGTAATAAATATAAACCGTATACGTTAGAAAGGATAAAATTGAGAAAAATCTTAAGAAGTTAATTAAATACTTTTCTAAAAGAACCTTTTCTAAAAAAAATAATCATGTTTAAAAAAATCTCAGCTAACGTCTCCTTATGTCCTTTTTGCAATGAAAAGAAGTCTTATTGGTCTAGCTAAACTGATGAGATGATCAATGGCCACCTATGGAATTCAACGATCACTGGACGAAGAATCAATGCAAGTATGAAAACGACATGAAGAGAAAGAGCACTGATAAAAGATACACGGAGGGGAAGACCACACGTTCATCTCACCTGGTCGCATTTTTCTTTCTGCTCCTCGTCACGTATAAATTTCTTTCTTTCTTGTTGTAACGTGGGTGCCGTCGCAAATAAATAAGGGAAACAAACAAAAATCTGACTCGATTTTTCTTTCTTTTAATACAAGTCGTTTATTACCGTTACTTTCCAAACAATGCCTGCTTCTTGATATTTATTTATTTACTGTTTATTTCATCTGCCTTCAGATTAACAAAAAACCCTGCCATGTTGTCACATGCTTAAAAGCCCCTCGTCCTCAAATGGCTGCTACTGCTAACACCTT
>NC_136522.1:71839468-71879468 GCF_053919585.1 Euprymna scolopes
ACCAGTACAAATATTTAAAAATGTTTCACGTGCAAAGTGTAACGCTGATCTATTTCAGAAACGAAAAAAAAAACGTTGGAAATTCAAAAAGAGGGGGGGGTAGCATTGTTTAAGAGAGGGAAATGTTTAATAACGTCATATAGAACAGCGTCGCGTCACACTTTGCAGATGAAACATTTTCAAATATTCGTACTGGTGTTTTTTATTTTCTTAATATCATTTGTCCAGAGAAAGTCTCAAAATGAAGACGAAACGTTGATGAACACATAACTCCGTTTGTTCCTTTTTTCTTTCTTTCACACACACACACACACACACACACACACACTCTCTCTCTCTCTCTCTCTCTCTCTCTCTCTTTATATATATATATATATATATATATATATATATATATATATATATATATATATATATTCCTTTAATCTTCTTTCCAAAAAAGGGGGAACAGATGAGGAAAGAAAGAGAAATGGGGAGCCAGCTGACCGGTTTCGACCCTCGCTTCTCAAAGCTGTATCGAGGGAATTTTTAAAACAAAGAATGAAAACGCGATTAAAATTGCGTTTTCATTCAATTTACGGGGAGAAAAAAAAAGTGGGAAAACGATTAAAATACCCTAGAGATTAATCACGTTCAAACCCAGGAGGCATTCCCT
Source organism: Euprymna scolopes (assembly GCF_053919585.1). Lineage (NCBI taxonomy): Eukaryota > Metazoa > Mollusca > Cephalopoda > Sepiida > Sepiolidae > Euprymna > Euprymna scolopes. The sequence goes on from NC_136522.1 coordinate 71,840,124, forward strand.
TTGCTTGCAAAGGGCAATTTTTCTAAGTCGAACGTGAATAGTCTCCAAGATCTTAAGGTGGTGTAGTGAACGAGACTAAGAATAGAAAAAGAGCCCGTGCTAAAGTTCGCTGCACAAGACGGGTTTTTAAGTAAATGATCAGTAATTGAAGACCCGTATGTGTTAGTAACAACGTCCGTTGCCTGGTAGGTTCCATTCCTAATTTTACTGGGTACGTGTTGTTGGATTCTTCCATCTAATCTTAATGTCGTTCGACCCAAGTAGTAGGCACCGCAACTACATTCAAAATTGTAACTAACGTTACTATTATGGTGTGGGGTGAGGTAGAACGTCTTTTTGAGAAGATGGTAATAAAGTTCTCGTAGATAACAAAACATGCACATTGGCAGCAAAATAACATCCATGAACTGCTGAACTTATTTGGCAAATTTCTCACTTACTGTACCCAACCAAGGCAAACGAAGATAAATTGGACATTTGGCCACTATATTCTCTTTAATTCGAGAGAATTCAGCCAATTTCTTTTGAATAACTGACCTAATCACATCTAGTGGGTACCCGTTTTTGGATAAAGTATGCGTAATTGTTTCCAATTTCTCATCTAATTTTAACTTGGAACAAATCATGAGGGCACGATGTGTTAGGGTCCAAATTAGATTTATTTTTTAGGGCAAAATGAATCCCAACGAGTGTACAATCGTGTAAATGTTGGTTTACGGTATATAAATGTATGGTAACTAGATGGCGTTTTTGTTACCAATACATCAAGGAAAGCTATGGATGAATTGCACTCTCCTTCATAGGTGTACTTTAACGCGGGATGCATTCCATTGAGTAAGGAGAAAAAGGGGTTTGCTTCCGTTTGGTTATTAAATAAACAGAATATGTCGTCAACATATCGGAAGTACACTAATGGTTTTATGGGCCAAGATAGTAAGCGCTCTTCATAGAACCTCACAAAAATATTCGCCATGGCGGTCCAAGTACTGAGCCCATGGCCACACCACTAATTTGGACCCTAACGCATCGTGCCCTTATGAATAAACGCAATTTTAATAACTTTTTCATTCTTTGTTTTAAAAATTCCCTCGATACAACTTTGAGAAGCGAGGGTCGAAACCGGTCAGCTAGTTCCCCATTTCTATTTCTTTCCTCTCCTGTTGTCCCTTTTTTGGAGAGAAAATTAAAGGAATATATATATATATATATATATATATATATATATATATATATATATATATATATATACAAATTTACTTTAATCATGAATCGTAAAAGTCTTCCCTTCCTAATTGCAATATCTAAATTTTGTATCCCTAAAAACATTATGAAATATATATATATATATATATATATATATATATATATATATATATATATATATATATATATATATATATACAAGAACTCAAATTTCATCCAGCGCTATTCATGGCGAATTCTCTCTCTCCAAAATTTGAAAAAGTGTTGAACCTTTTCAGTTTACTATCTTAATTTTCCTTGCCTGATGATATCTAATATGGTTGAAACGGTCTGCACATCGTAGCAAGATATGACTGTATTTACATAATATATATATATATATATATATATATATATATATATAGACAGATAGATAGATAGATAGATAGATAGATAGATAGATAGATAGATAGATAGATAGATAGATAGATAGATAAATTTGTATCAAGTTCAGTCAATATATCTTTGGGCATGCTGTTGTTTCTTGTCTCCGAATGGTTGAAACAAGATACAACAGCATGTCCAAAGATCTGTTGACTTAACTTGAAGCAAATTTTTTAATAGAGCTCAATAAGGAATATCCGCCTTACTTACTACAAAAATGCTAGTTTTATATTGGGTGTCTTAAACTTCTTCCCCCTCCCCTTATTTTTGCTGATGAAGAGATTATATTCCATAACAAAACCTTTGTCAATAATTATTGTCAATTTTAATAAAATGAATATCGTTTCCGAAACGATCGTACACACAAGTTGATTTTTTTTGTTTTTCCTTTTGTAACTGATTCATAATTTATAATGATTAATCTTTTTACTCAATATATATATATATATATATATATATATATATATATATATATATATATATATATATATATATGTATATATATATGTATATGTATATATGTATATGTATATATATATGTATATATATATATATATATATATATATATATATATATATATATATATGTTATTTGTCAGGTCATGTCATGTTCTACTGGTACCATGTAACCCAGTACTACCTGCCTCATGGTCGGGTCACCGGCGACTAAACTGGTTCCCCCACCAGACGTGTTTGGTGAGAGGGCGGCTAGTCTCCCTGAAGGATTAAAAACAAGACCTTCCAAAGGGCGAATGAACTCTTTTTCTGGGTCAACGGCCAAATAGCACCGTGTATATTTGTGTGTGTATATGTGTATTGGGGTGGAGAGGGCTCCCGTAAGCCACGGTGAAGGCAACCTTTCTAGGAGAAGCAAATCTCTGATTTAAAAAAAACATAAAGCGGAAGACCATTACCCGCATTAAGCTGGTCTGCAGTTTAATTTGTTGCTGGCTATCTTGCTCTTGCTTGTTGTTGGATCTCAACATTTTGAACCAAGAGAGAAACTTAGCTGTCGTACAAAGCTAAGACTCTGTAACATCATATTTGTATAGATACTCCCTCAGGCATTTGGGCTCATGGATTTTAAATGTCTGAGGGAGTGGCACTCGTTTGACAAGACGTTGCAATCATCATATATGTATATAATTAAATATATATATATATGTATATAAGTATATGTATATATATTGTTTAGTTTTATATATATACATATATATATATATATGTATATATATGTATATATATATATATATGATAATAGTTTACTGTATTAAAAAGCACTGTTGATATGAAATTTAAAGTTTAACGGTTTAACGATCAAACAGGTGCAGAATTTCTTTTTTAAATAAACAAACATTCTATTTTACTAAAATCAAATTCGATATTTCGACCCATAACAGAATCTTCATCAAGGAATATAAGTTGTTTTTCTTTTTTTTTCTTTTACCTACCATGTTGTTGGAGATTATATATATATATATATATATATATATATATATATATATATATATATATATATATATAGTCTTTGAAGTTTTTAACATTTTAAACTATACAAAAAATTACTTTTTATCATTCGTTAAAAAAAACATCTAGTCAGTAAGTCATTTAATCACCTGCAATCACTGCATAAACTCTCTCGAATTTACTATAATACCAATTTTTTTTTTTTCAAGGGATCATCAGTTGTTTACCATGAAACACTGTTTCGGGGATTTAAAAACAAAACAGTATATTACATCATGGCTCCCCAGCAGTGTTGATCAAACACCACCACCCTTAATCTTAGGAAGAAGACATATATATATATATATATATATATATATATATATATATATATATATATATATATATATATATATAGAGAGAGAGAGAGAGAGAGAGAGAGAGAGAGAGAGAGCTCCTAAAAGTAACCTTTAGATGCACTGACAGGATACAAAACCGTCTTCGAAATCTAGTGGGTGAGGACCTTTCACCTCCCTACTTTTTTTACAAAGGAGTCACAACTTATCAAGGCTCAGAGAGCACTCGAGGATAAGGATTAAAGAGTGTACAGTAGTCAATAGGATAACATAGTAATCGTTAGAAGTGTAAATTTGGTAAATTGGATTACTTAAGGGGAACGACTCATCAAGAACTTGTTTACATTAGACTTGAAGACGACCATATTGTAGTCAGCTGGAAAGCAGGAAAACGTAAAAGAGTTCCACAGGTGAGCAGTTCTAAGAAAGAACCTTTGTTCATGGAATCTACGTTTAGGTTTAAGCACAGATAAAGAGTGCGGGGATTATTGATAGTGGTTTCAACTAGACGACTGTTTCTCGTGAAATTTTGACGAGGGGGGAGACCATAGATTAGAGCTCAGACGAGCACATGCTATGAAAATAACGATAAGGCAGAAACAAGCTCGCAACGTATCTTCTGTGAGAAAGAGGTTGCAGGGAAGAGAAAAGGGCATCCCCCACTACATTACGAAGTCTATTTTGAACTGTCAAGGCAGGATAAGGTCTTTCTAGCAGCTCATGCCCAGATGTGGCAATAATACTCCATCCTTGGACTACTTAGCTCTTATACATGTAGAGAATTACATCAGCAGGTAGATATCTACTGGACCGATAGAAGGAGCCCACCATTTTCCCAGCGACCTTGGCTACTTTCTCACGGAAAGTATATTGCAAGTCAGTCTCTACTCCATCGTTACTTTTATGGTAGGCGCTCGACTGAGCTGCAATTAATACACCTTTGTAAAACGTTCACAACAAACACTTTCTAGCTACAACAATTGTCAACAGTTTCCCCTACTTCTATCTCTGTTCAAAACGAAACGAATATTCCATGAGCAGAGTTTCTTTCCTAGAACTGTCTGTCTGTGATACACAATAACGTGGGGCTTCTTCCCAGTTGACTATAAAAGGGCCATTTTCAAGTCCAATGTACATAAGTTCTTGTTGTGCCGTCCTCTTAAATAATTATACCCTACCAAAGTTCCACCATTACTGATCATGTCTCACTATCTACCTGAGACTTATTAACCCTTATCCTAGAGTGACCCCCCGGGCCTTTATAAGCGGTGACCCCCTCCTCCCAAGTAAAAAAAAAAATACAATGTTTGTTTTTTTATTTATATTGTCGAATGGCATAGTTTATAGCAATATATACTGACACTTACACAAATGATGGAGCCGTGGCGCAAGCGTGACGTCATAGCGGAACCGAAGGAAGATAAAGGAAAGAAAACCCGTGTGGCGAACGGCAGGAACTCATTTATACCTCGAACTTTTAACAAGATTTTCAGATGACCGTATACAGTGAAACAAATTACAAACATCACAGTTGGTTATAGCTGCAGACTAAGAAACTCTTAATTGACATCGGGTGGAAAAGTCGCAGTGCTACCATATTGTCGCTGGTTTGAGAAATACGTGTCAGGCGGCATGGTATGGAACAACCCGTAATAAACGCCTTTTTTTGTGCTGAAAAAAATAAAATAAAACTCGTGTCGATTTTTTTTCCTTTGTTTCTTTGCGATATATGTTACGTTAATCTCACATGAACGACACCCATCTAAACGGGTGTATACGCTTCGTGTTTGTTTGTGACGTGTCCTTGATGTGTTACTAATGTCTTTAGTGATTCTTCGCTTTCTGAACCGTGCTTGTTTATTTATGTTGTGTGATGTATATATACACGTTTTATGTTCCGTGGTCGTCTAAATTTATATGCGTGTGTGTGTGTGGGGGGGGGGTCATATATCCGACATACCTTATATTCACTTGTCCATTTGGAATTCATCTTCTTGGTGGGGCTGGGACCTGTTGGACGAGAGACATTCACTGGAAGACGATAATCGATAATTAGTCTTCGTTTTTTATTCACTTTCCAGATGTCGACGCAGATGAACATGAAAAGTGAGTTCTTTTCTCGTGGTCTTTAACAGTCTCGATTGAGAGACACCTCACCTCCTTCCCAAGGGTAGGGGAGGAGACAATCATTAACCCAACCACTGTTCACCGTGTCCAAGTTCCAACTCTAAGTCATTCCCAACTAACCCGATCCACGTGACTCACACGTAGTTCCGATCAGCTGATAAGATGCTTCCGGTAAACTTGTTTATGGTCTAGCTGTGTTATATTTTGACATGTTTTATAAAAAGATCATCATATCCATCTCTTGTCTACCTCTCCAGTTAAATAGATAGATAGATAGATAGATAGATAGATAGATAAATAGATAGATAGATAGATAAATAGATAGATAGATAGATAGATCGATAGATAGATAGATAGATAGATAGATAGATAAATAGATAGATAGATAGATAGATAGATAAATAGATAGATAAATAGATAGATAGATAGATAGATAGATAGATAGATAGATAGATAGATAGATAGATCGAGACGGACAGATAGCTAGATCGATCGATAGATAAATTGCTACAAAGTTAGATAGATAACTTATTCTGTTCTACCCATTCCATAACACATACACCTTGTTCAAGTTCCAAGTCAAAGTCATCCCCAGCTAACCTGATCACTGTGACTCACATGTAGTTCTACTGATAAGATGCTTCCGGTAAACTTGTCTATGATATAGATTTGTCATATTTTGACAGGTTTCACGAAAACATCATATCCATCTCTTGTCTAGCTCTCCAGTTAGACAGATAGGTCAAGACGGACAGATAGCTAGATCGATAGATAGATAGATAGATAGCTACAGATAACTTATTCTGTTCTGCCTATTCCGTAACACATGTTACATGTTACATGTTACTACGGTAACGTAGTAACATGTAACACCACTTATACGAAAGAATCGTGGTATTTTCGCACATGTGAGTTATTCATACGAATTGGAATTGATTAGATTTTTGCTTTTTTTAATGTTTAACTGTCTTTTTCCCTCTTCGTTTTTACATTCGAAGTTCTTATTATAACATAATTATTACCACAGCCAGACAACATTGCAGCTCATAAAAACCACGAAAGCCAACAAACCGAAAGTCCAAGACTAGAGTTCTTAGCATGGTGTATGTGTGTGCACATTGGTTTACTTTGTGTTAAATAGTGCGTGTAGAGAAGCGAGTAACACTTTTCTGTTTGTCTGAGTGTCGCTAGTGTGTAGGAACATACCGCGTGAGATAGATAAAGCTTGTGTGTGAATCATTGCGTCCTTTCCATCTCCTTTGCCCCCCCCAAAAAAAAAGCTCGTTAGATTTGCTGAGAAGACATTAAGGAGTCCTTCGATACTTCTTCCCGGCTTGAGAATTCTGTAGAAGACTGATTTTGTTGAACAGAATTTTTTTATGTTCGCACTGACTTAATTGATTTTCAAATTAATCGATAAAACGACTGATGAAACTCAGTTGAAAGTACTTGCAAAAAATAACCAAAAGAAAAAGAAAAACAAATGGACGAAGATGACTATGGAACTTTCTTGCATAGGTTCGACCTTGAAATAAGAATGACAATTTGAAAAATTGAAAAATTACAAGAAAGCTCATTAAGCAAAAACACTTCGTGCTATTTAACAATCGTGTCTGAATGGAAGCATGCTGTATATATATATATATATATATATATATATATATATATATATATATATATATATATATATATATATATATATATGCGTGTGTGTGTAACATTATCAACTCCGACCCAACACGTTGTATGCAGGGACAGTCGGAAAGGATCAAAAGAAAGAAATTTCACTCGAGTAAGGTTTGCTGAGCAAATGTTCAGAAGTCCTTCGGTACTACGCTCCGGCTTGAGAATTCTGTAAAAGACTGATTTTGTTGAACAGAATTTTCTATGTTCGCACTGACTTAATTGATTTTCAAATTAATCGATAAAATGAAGGAAGTGAAGTGAGTTTGCTGCTTAAGAAATTTTTATCTTTATTACAGTTGTATTTTGTGTCTGACGAATTGAAATATTATAACTTCTTATTCTATAAAATTTCGCCCCTCTGAAGAGATGGTAGACATCGAAATCCTATAAGATAAGGAGTTATATTTCGAATGTATTCTTTGTCTTACATAGAATAATAAAAATTTTGATTTGAAATTTAACCATTTCACGTCATAAATTTTTAAATTTATTGAATTACTAAAATTTGATTTGGTATATATATATATATATATATATATATATATATATATATATATATATATATATATATATATATATATATATATATATATATATGAAGAGAACTGTCGTAAATAATCTCAACCGCTACTTAATTGGCTGAAAAATGCGAAGCTCGCGGTTTGTTTGTTTACAAAAAGGCAGTTTGAGCACTGTATAAATGGTGGATGGATGTTTGTTTAAATGGACATTCGGACAGGTTATAGCTTCCGTGGTCCAGTGGGAGAACTGCCGACTGTCAACACGACCGTTCTAGGTTCAATCCTTGGATAGGGAGAGGTGCTAGTCTAGCGGCACTGATGAGTTGTGATACAACGAAACAGGACTGTATGTAGATGACTATATATACATGGTGTCATGATTTACACCAGTCGATAGATTCGAACCCAGCAACAAAAACAGCAATCTCTTGCTCCATTAGCAAGGAAGTAATCCATTCGGCTACCGTTAACCGCGATAAATACTATTGAAATTTAAACATTTATTCTTTTTAATGTTTTTAACGTCTGTCAGAGTGGTCTAATCATTGTATGATGGTCTGCGCATATGAGCTAAATTGACCGACTTTTATTTCAACTGAAAGTGCTCAACGATAAGAAACGAGTTTCTTAAAGGGGCTGACATAATTATTTCCTGTAATAATTATATATATATATATCATGTCAATCGCTTTATTGCAGATTAGTAAAATATCAATATTTCACTAAATATACGTCACCAAAAAAAAAAAAAAATGAAAATTTTACCATCAAAGGATTGCTTTAAGTTTAGTTATTTTCCAAAATCTTATTCAAATTCATGCGATATTCACAAAGTTATGGCATTTTATTTTTTATCAAAGATATTTTACTGTCCATCGCTTTATTGCAGATCTCTTACGATGCCAAAAAACTCAGGCGAATAAAGTTTATCGAAAAGAAAAGTATAGTTGCTGAACTCGACGAAGTCCATCCAAAATTTCGCCACGGAGCTGGAATGGGATCCAAAAACTTCGGCCGCATTCTTGAACAACCTGAACACCAAATCCAGAAAAATAAGAGCATCACAAGAAACCTTTCAGATCGTGATATTCAGAAAATTCGTAGGGAAGTCGACCGAAACACAAACAGCACCAGTGCTTTCTTTTTTGCAAGAGCTGGAATCACTGCAAGGTCCAGGTATGCCCGATACAATGTGTTGCATGAGATTGCAAGGAACATCAAACATCTTCTAATGCTTCCGTTGAGCTAGCAACATAGGGATTGCGTTCAGGTTAATTATTTCCCAAAATTTTATTCTAAATCATGCGATATTCACGAAGTTATGAGATTCTTTTCTTTATCACGGAATTTCCACTAATCCATCGCTTTATTGCAGGTTTCTGAAAATGTTGTTTTAGGGCAAAAATACAATGTCTAATCATGAAAACTTTTTATTATATCTTAGTACCAAAGAATGGCACATCCTAGGTGCTAAGCATCAAATACATGACTTATTCATCGACATATCCAGCATTTCCTTTTGAATAACTTTAAACAACCTTTTGTCCACCGAGGAAATCAGTTGTTTAATCTGAAAAGGAGTAATGGTTCTGGAGAGATCAACTATTTTTCTCCACAGGGCATCCTTTGAAGTAAATTGCTCTCCTCCTTCATAAACCACTCATTTCAATATTGACTAGAGATGTTCAATGGGATTATCGTCTGAAGAACACTGTGGTCAGCTCATGAGGGTTTCGCCAACGAAGCCCATAGATTCAAGGAAGGCTGCAGTCGCCCCAGCAGAATAGGATGGTGCATTGTCAAGCATAAAAATCACCTGAAAGCGACGTGACTATGATAGGTTATCTAGCCATAGCGACAAATGATTATCCAACAAGGTCGTGTACGCATTGCTTGTAAGCTTTACACCCTCTGGCACTCAGAATGACCTAATCAACTAATCCCCAATGATTTCCGCCCAAAACATGATGCCTCAACCGTCTTGTTAGCGATGAACTCTGTAAGGGGTCGAAGTTCCGTTCGGGTTCCAAACTTTGGCCCATCCATTCGAATCGTCAAATATGACACGTTGGAAATCCATTTTCATATAATTTTGTGCCCAAGCCATTCGTTTTGCCCTGTTGGAGGCCTTGAAATAGGTTTCATATTCCCTGCCATTTTATTTAACACACTGCATCGAGCCTGGCTGGATCTTGGACCGATTAAAGCTCTTGCAAAAATGGAAGCACTGGGGCTGTTTGGATTTCGGTTGACTTCCCTACGAATTTTCCGAATATCACGATCTGAAATGTTTCTCCTGGTGCACTTTTCTTTTCTGCATTTGGTGTTTGGATTGTTCACAAATGAATCCAAGTTCCTTGGATCCCTTTCCAGCTTCGATGGACAATCCTTCTGCGAGTCCAGCCACAATCCTTTGATTTTCGATAACCTTCAATCGACCATTCTTTTTGGCATTGTAAGAAATCTACAATAAAGTGATGGACAGTATGAATTCCTTGATAATAAATAAAACGCTATAACTTGGAGAATATCACATGAATTTGAATAAAATTTTGGGAAATAATTAACCTTGAACCAGTCCTTTGATGTCACAATTTTAATTTTTTTTTGTGACGTATATTTAGTGAAATATTGATATTTTACTAATCTGCAATAAAGCGATTAACATAGTTTTTAATATATATATATATATATATATATATATATATATATATAGTCATCCACATACAGTACTGTTTCGCAGCTCATTAGTGCGGCTAGACAAGCAACTACCTCAAGCCAGGAACGAAACCCGATCGCCTAAACGACAGTCGGAGCTTCTAACCGTTGCGCTATACGGCTCTCTCTCTCTCTCTCTCTCTCTCCCCCTCTCTCTCTCTCTCTCTCTCTCTCTCTCTCTTAGTTATAATTATTTTTCTGCCTTATTGTTTTTTGTAATTTTTGGATATGTTACTATTTGTGATATATATATATATATATATATATATATATATATATATATATTATAGAGGTGGTTATATATATATATAAGTTTGGTGGTTAAATTTTAAATTCTGAAAAAAAACATATAGACACATATATTCGAATTAAGAATTTATTGTTTAGCAAAAGGAATATATAGAAGTTAATTTCCTTAAAATTTAACCACCAAACTTATGTACTTCTCTATTCTTAAATATTGAGCTTTTCCTTTTTGGCTAGGATCACCTTGAAAGTATTACTTCAAGTAATATCTATCAGGATTTTTCATCTGAATTCTATCAGTGTCTTATCTCGCTTATATATATATATATACTAACAAAAGTACCCGTCGTTGACTGGGTTCAAAAACAGTCTACAGAAAATGGACTCTAATTTATTAAAATATGATATGTTATGAAAAGGAAGGGTTGTAAAGAGATAGCTTCGAATTCGGGGGTATCAAAACCAAAGCAAAATATGATGAAAGTAAAAAGAAAATAGATAAACCCCATAATTTATTATACCATACCTGCTCACACTGAAACACTTATCACAATATTCTGTGGATCTATATTAAAAAAAAAATTGTTAAACTTTGTGACATATTTCCATTCTATGGAATTCAGGCGCGAACGAACACCCCCTAATTTTATTATACCATATTTCTTCAAACTGAAACATAATTATCAAAGTATACTTACGCAGATAGATATGAAAAGTCTTTATTAAAGTTTGTGCTTATTTCCATTCTATGGAGGCCAGGCGCGAACCCAGACCCCACAATTTTATTATAACATCCCTATTTAAGTTAAAACATACTTATCAAAGTATTCTTATATACATCTATATCAAAAACAATTGTAAACGTTTTTTTTTTTAATTTTTCAATTTTTTATTTCCATACTTTATGGACCAGGCGCGAACGAAGACCCCACAATTTTAATGAACCACCGTTCTGCAGGATCAAACATACCCATTCCTGTGTCTCGATACATCTTCTATCATTATATGTAATCAGTTTTTTTTAAATAGTCAACCATATAGGAGCCTATTCGTGACCAGATACACACACACACACACACACACACACACACACACACACATTCAGCTTTATATTATAATATATATATATATATATATATATATATATATATATATATATATATATACTAGGTGAACGGCCGGTATTGCCTGGTCGTATCGTACAATACGCTTAAACATGATATTTTAATTTATGCAGATTGCGTATGTATTGTTATCAAATCAATCTTTATAGGACAAATTATTGGACAAACTTTACAATATCACGTCAACTGATATTTGGGCTTGACGGTGAATGCCCTGGAAAAGTCACTTCTGATTAATGTTTAGTTTAAGATATGCAAACAAAAAGTGATTTGCGGCGATATTACGAGGAATAATTTTCCCAGTGGGCTAATTTGCAAAATAAATAAATAAGTAAATAATTATAATGTAGTTCGTCCAATTCCGTCTGCGTTTGTTTACAATATCACGTCAGCCGATATTTGGGCTTGACGATGAATGCCCTGGAAACTCACTTCTGATTAATGTTTGGTTTGATTTGCGGCGATTTCAAATGGTACCTCTTCCTTTATCGTAAATTGAACTCCTTAATAAAAAAAAAATAAAACAAAATGGGGAGGTACATTCGACGTAATTTTAAAACGACTTTTTATATAACCAGCCTGAAGATGGCGGAAACACCGAAAGCCCTCGCAGACTATGGAACACTTTTACACCATTTTACATATAACATAAGACGGATTATTCGAAAACTGGAAAAAATAAAACGGAAAATTGTCAAACAAGAAAATGCTGTGCTGTTTAACAATATATGTTTAAAGGAGAATATGCTGCCTAAATATACTCAATATATATATATATATATATATATATATATATATATATATATATATATATATATGGTTGATATGTAGTTTGCTTGAAGCATTGTGTGGGATAGGTATGTAGTAGAGATTTAGAAGGCTGTCACAATGCGAGGAGTGAAATATAGTCGTTGTTGGTAAGAGAAGACGAGAACAAGTGACGATTTACAAATCAATACGTACATACATATATTTTATATATACATATATTTATTCAGTTGTATTGGTAAAATGTCTTACTTGTTACGTCTGCGACATATTCCATGCCTTCTAAATCTCTACTACATATATATATATATATATATATATATATATATATATATATATATATATATATATATATATATATATACACTGAGTGTCAAATTATTAACGAGATAACATTTTTCTACCAATTTTAGAAACTTACCAGTAGTTTCGTATCAAAAGCTTCGGAAACGTTGGCAATGCTGAGCTGCGCGTACTGTGAAATTTTCGTACTGTTCTACGCAATGTAAACAACTTGCCATCGTAATTGCTGAATCCACGGTATTTGAGGTGTGTCAAATTATTAACAAGGCAGTTTGTTTCGTCAATAAAATGTGTCGTAAAGTGGTTTGAGTAGTTCTCATAAGAGTTCTCTTACAGAACAGCTAGCAAAAATTAAAACTACCCTCGAAATATCGAAAATGATAGGAAGGTACCATCCAACTGTGAAGAACTTTGTTACCCCTAACCCTACAAAGGTACGTAAGAGAGACGATAATGGAAAATCTGGAGTTGTTTCACGCCGTTCTGTACTTCAAATTAAACGTGAAGTTGTTAAGAACCCTGGGCAGACAAGTCGAGAAGTTTTTGACCAAGGCAAATTAAAGAAAGTACTCGATGTTGCCTGCTGAAAAAAATTGCAAAGTCTGTTAAGCCTGTCACAAAGCCTCCATTAAAGCAACATCACATACAAAACCGATTGAAATAGGCAGAGGACAACATGAAAACGGATTTTTCCAAAGTTTTGTTTACGGATGAAGTGGGTGTCACTCTTGATGGCCCAGATGGCTGGAGCAAGGATAGGTCCAAGATGGACAGCATCTTCATCAGCGTTTAAAGCGCCAACAAGGTGGTGGTGGGATAATGATTTGGGCTGGGATTATCGGAGGTACTTTAGTTGGCACATGGAGAGTTCCAGAACACGTAAAAATGACGTCAAATGCTTACATAGCTTTTCTGAAGGAGCACTTTGAACCATGGCCGAAGAAGCAAAGGTTGACATTCAGAAAACTATGATTTTTATGCAGGATAATGCTTCTTTCGCATGCAACAAACAAAAGCAAAGAGTATTTTCAACAACTGAGGTTCTCTTGCCTGCGGAACACGGAGTGGCCTGCGAATTCGCCAGATTTTAACCCAATTGAGAACCTTTTGAGTATCATGAAAAGACGCCTCTATGCAAGTGGATGACAATTTAAGAGCAAAGATTAGTTGTGGGATGCTCTCTAGGAGATATCGCGAGGAATAACTGTTGACGAAATCACACATTGACTACTTCAGTGGAACAACGCCTTTCATAAAAGTCACAACGTCTTTTACAAGTCATTCATAAAAAAGATCGCATATCCCCTACTAATTATGTCAACGTAGAAATTGCTATGTAGTTATTATGTTCTAAGCATTTTCCTAGTTCATTTAATGCTTGAAAATTATTTCAATAAACACGTTCTAGGTATATTGTGTTTTTTTTTCTCAACCTCGTTAATAACTTGACACACTGAAATCAACACATATTTCTATCTTCTGCCATAGTTTCGCTAATACTGCTTTAAATACTTTTAGTTTTTTACTGGAGTAGCTGAATAGTATTGTAAGCACTTTCTCATAGTTTCATGGAATTTTATTCACTCGTTCCTTAAATGTTAAGAAAAATGTAAACTCGTTAATAATTTGATACCCAGTGTGTGTGTATATATATATATATATATATATATATATATATATATATATATATATATATATATATATATATATATATATTATAACATTTGCTTTTCTATTTTATATTTAATTCTATCACCATTCAATCTTTTTCCCCCTTCTTCTTCACTCATTTTTCTTAATCAGCATTATCTCGGCAGCCGAGATAACCCATATCTTAGTTTTCTTTTACTAATATTATTGGAATTCTTTCCCCTTTTCCTTATACCTATTTGTGAATTATTCCACGGATTTCGGCCTTTTGGATTATTTTGGCCCATCTTCCAATTACGCGATTTCCTTGGATTTTACTTGTGCAAATGGAAATTAAACTAACTTTCTTGGATTTACATTTTTGGATTTTACCGTCATTGAATACTTTACCTTTCACCAGACTATCCATTCACGTGAAATTACTTTTTTCTTCACCCTATTCCTTATGCTTCACTTTTTGTTTTCAAGTAAGATCTTTGACTTACTTGCAGTTTCATCAAATACTTTTGCAAGCAAAATCCGATCCCGTATTTTGCTAATTCCTACCATCTGATGAGAAGGAAAGTATTTCTTCGAAACTCCGCGGATTAAGGACTATCCACTTATTTAGTGTTTCCTTTTCAAATTAAATGTTTTTAACTCTTTTTTTTTTTCAAAGTGTTTTTACATGTTTTATTAACTATTTGCTCTTATATATATATATATATATATATATATATATATATATATATATATATATATATATATATATATATAGTAGAACCCCAAGATAGGCATTAAAAATTCAAAATACAGTACAGTATATACTACACATGTATATAATCAAATAACATTATGAATAACATCGTAAATCGGAGCAAATACCGTAACCAGGGGCTGGAAAAACATCGTATTCCACATTGCAACCTGAAAACCCGTATCCTAGGGTCACCGTATCCCGGTGTTATAATGTATATTGATATATATGTATATTTATTGTTATAACCAAAATTATATGGCCGCGACATTGGACGTGCTAATGTTCCGGACAGATGGTCGGACAAGACCAAAAGTCCTCGTCAGGCGATTTAATAAAGTTTGTCTTCCACAGAAGAAATCCGGTTCTTAAATCTTGCTCTTAATACTCTCGTTAAATTCTGTGAGTTTTCTCGCTTAAATATCTATATATATATATATATATATATATATATATATATATATATATATATATATATATATATATATATATATATATATATATATATAAAGAAAGAGAGGGAGACAGACGGACAGACAAACAGAGAGGCAGACAGGCAAACAGAGTCGGTATTCAGTCGGTATTCAAACTACTTACATTTAACATGTAAATAAATAAACAAATCTTTCTAATTCAACCACTCACATGTCGGAAAACTTATCGGTTGGAATTCAATATCCAAAATAGAAATAGATTGTAAAAAAAAAATAAATAAATAAATAAATAAATAAGAACTGAAATACCGCAGAGTTTGCTACTAAATGTCAGACGCCATTTCCAGGGAGACGAATATGAACAGAGACTGAAGAGAATCCGACAAAGATGACCAGATATTGGCCCCTTCTATTTTGATTTGAAACCGACGGTACCGCTGTTGTTCTGATCTTCGCACCCATTTTTCAAATTTTCTTAATAATCGAGTACAGTGCTGGGATTCTCTCTTACCTGCATTACATAGGTATATAAGGATTTTATATATATATATATATATATATATATATATATATATATATATATATATAGAGAGAGAGAGAGAGAGAGAGAGAGAGAGAGAGAGAGAAATAAAAAGGAGCAAACCGACGGAAACGTTGATGAACACATAATACGGTTTGCCAAACCGTATTATGTGTTCATCAACGTTTCCTCTTTATTTCGAGACTTCCTCTGGATGAAAAAAAAGACGAAACGTTGATGAACACATAATACGGTTTGTTCCTTTCTATTTCTCTATTTTGTCGGAATACTATTTCCATATTTCTCATATATATATATATATATATATATATATATATATATATATATATATATATATATATATATATATTATACAGAGAGAGACAGAGAGAGAGAAAGAGAGAGATTCGTGTTCTCTTTGTTCCTTCTCGATCAGAAAGTTACGTTTCTTCAGAACCAAATCTCGCAAAGTCTCGTTTTTCATCTCGCTTTCGAAAGTATTGTAGTTGTAGTTGTTGTTGTTGTTGTTGTTGTTGTTGTTGATCTAAGATTTACTTCACTTTTCTCGCTTCTGATTGGTTGAGAAAGTTTTTCGCGACGCGATGTAAAAGAGAAAAAAACTTACTAAGCCTGTCTCGTTTTCTTTTTTCTTCTTTTTTTACTGTTGTTGTTCTTCTTCTTCTTCTTGTTCTTCTTCTTCTTCTTCTTCTTCTTCTTCTTCTGCTACTTTTTCATGCACCCCACTCCCTCCCATCCCCAGTGCCCTCTATTTTATTGGCATAGGCAGCCCAGACCCGAACCTCTCAAAGACGACTTCCCCCCACCTCCCCGGACCGACCCCCCCCCCTCCAAGAGTGGTGTACTTACACCTTCCTTATTTCTTCTTCTTTACCGTCGGCTAGCCAACCCTAACCTCCCCCGACCCTCCAGCTTTTATTTTTTTTTTTTACTGTACACTCCTTTGCCCACCCACCCCACTTAATACACACGCGTGCACACGCACACACACAAAAACATACACACACGCACATATAATTCCACACACATATACCTACACACGTGTGTGCGCGCACACACACTCTCGCAGACTTATGTCTCAAGGAATGACGCGTTGGCACTTCTTAGAAAGCCAAAGAGCAAAACACACTACCGTGTAGTGGGCAGGTAGTCTTTAGACACGTCGAACCAATCTGGGGGGAAAGACGCAACGATGTGCCCAACAAATAGTGCCTAAAGCTGAGAAAAAAAAAAAGGAAGAAGAACAAAAGACGAAAGGCTATCCCCCCCTACAAACAAAAAAAGGGGGCCCACGAACCTCCCCGAGAGAAAAACAAAGTTATAACAGGATTATTACACACGGGGCCAACAAAGTTTTAAAAAAGGTCTGGCTTTTACCACAAGTTTCAGACAAAAAAAAAAAAAGACCCTGTCTGAAAAACTTGAGAAGGCTACCGTTTCCAAGAAACAAGTTGAAAAGATAAAATAAAATTTTCAAGTAAGACATCTTTTCTCTTCCCCCTCCCATTCTCCACCTCTCTCTCTCTCTCTCTCTCTCTCTCTCTCTCTCTCTCTCTCTCTCTCTCTCTGTATATATATATATATATATATATATATATATATATATATATATATATATATATATATATATATATATTACCATTATTATGGATGTAAAAATCCAAAATCATTAAATAAAGAAGAAAGGAAAACTGAAAATTTTTCATCTGTAGAAAATCTTGGAGTAAAGACGAAACGTCGATGAACGTATACACAATTTTTGGTTTTCCTTTTTTCACACAGGCACACGGACGTTATAAAATATATAAATAAATAAATAATAAATATACTCATATATATATAATATATATATATATATATATATATATATATATATATATATATTGAGTGAATATCAAAAAGTTATACTTTTACTAGTCATATATTCTTTATAGAATGCTCAAAAGATTAAAGCTCAATAGAAGATATGTTGAAGCTTCAGAGCTTATAATTTGCACAAAATGTAAACCCACAATCATATTCATTTTATATATATATATATATATATATATATATATATAAATATATACATACATATCTATATATATACATATATATACATACATATATATATGTGTATATATATACATGTATGTATATATATACATATATGTGTATATATATATATATATATGTATATGTATATATATATATATATATATATATATATATATATATATATATATATATATATATATATATGAAATTTATTACTGTGAGTCCAACTAACTCATTCTGGACTCACAGTCATAAATTTCCTACTGCTCTGACTACACATTGAGCACTCTAGTCCGGTTTTTTCACCACTGGTAAATATATATATATATATATATATATATATATATATATATATATATATATATATATATATATATATATATATATACACGCAAGGACCGGTCTAAAATTATGTGCTTTTGAAAGAAACATTCTTGTTTTTTCAAAAGACTTTTTGTATTGCTACACATAAACACATAGGAAATAAATACAGAAAAGATATAAAGATTTATATATTTTTCGTATTGATCTTTTATTCATACATATATAAACATATATATATATGTGTGTGTGTGTGTACACACACACACCCACATATATGTATATATATATATATATATATATATATATATTCTTCGAGTAGAACACAAACGTTACTGCGTTCCTTACCTACCATAAGTAAATGGAAAACTATAAACTATTATATATCTTATATATAGTATATCTAAAACGAAAGTGTTATATATATATATATATATATATATATATATATATATATATATATATATATATATATATATATATATATATATATATATGCCGATTATTTTCTTTCGAGAATGAAACACAGATCTTTCTTAAGTAGCCATATATTTCTTTCTGGTATGAAGACGATACTCTGTTTCTTAATTGCCATAAATATATTCTTCAGCTACACACTTACTGAACATTGTTGGAATAAATACTAAAAGTGTATGCATAAAGTATTATATTTGCTTATAATATTATGTGTGTAGTATGTATGTATACACAATATTATGTATGGATACATAAAATTCTGTATGTATACATAATATTCTGTATGTATACATAATATTATGTATGTATACATAATATTATATATGTGTACATAATATTATGTATGTATGATAATATTATATATGTAAACATTATATTATTTATGTATATATAATTATGTAAGTATACATAATATTATTTATGTATAATAATATTATTTATGTATAATAATATTATGTATACATACATAATATTATGTATACATACATAATATTATGTATACATACATAATATTATGTATGTGTACATAATATTATGTATGTATACATAATATTATGTATATATACATAATATTATGTATATATATACATATTATTATGTATATATACATATTATTATGTATATATACATAATAATATGTATATATACATAATGTGATGTGTGTATACAAATAGTCCATACATAGACATGTCAAATCCATATCTTGGTAAAGATAGATTTATTTAATGATGTATTAAGGAAAAGCTATATATATATATATATATATATATATATATATATATATATATATATATATATATATATATATAAATATATAAAGCATATGTGAATGAATGATTATATATATATATAATATATATATAATATATATAATATATAGGCTTTTCGAAGATTATAATACTATTCTATGGTTAAAATTTGATGACTTTTAGTAAAAAAGAGTCTATGTTTTCAAACCAATAAAATATGTCCGAATTTGCCCACATATAGTGTCCTGGACAACTTTAGTTTTGCTGCTTCGGTTGTCTCCCCTGTGGCCTTTCCAGGCCACTAATATACACACATACACACACACACTCATATATATATGTGTGTGTGTGTGTGTGTGTGTGTGTGTGTGTGTGTGTGTGTGTGTGTGTGTGTGTGTGTGTGTTTGTGTATTATTTACTGTAAAAAACGTTTTATTTACTAATTGAAAAGTAAAAAAAAAATATGAAAAAATCACACGTAAATTAAAGGTGTGAATGTTATCTTTTTTCCTATTTGAGAGTCTTGTGTCCTTTTTTAATAATAATAATAATAATAATAATAATAATTTCTTTTTCGATACAATCAAACTTAATGCACGCCGCTAGACTTATTTGAAATTGCAACACATTTTGTTTAGCTTAGAATAATTTTACAAGAAGAAAAAAACGTCCTTACGTATTTGAATAATTTCTTACGATTGGACTTGCCCAGAAACTGCAGTAAGGCATTAACGCATTAAGCTAAGTAAGTTCTATCATCTTTTCATTATATAGACGAAAAAATCATGTCGCTTTGTCTCAGATCGACTGTCTTAATTTGGTTCTAAAAAGTCGGTTCTCTCGTTATTGTTGTATTCATGAAGGGTGCACGCACACACATGCACACACACACACACACACACACACACACAATGCAATTTTAGTATAGGGACCATTAGACTATCTACCTGATTCCGTTGTTCTTTTAGATCAAATTAATTGTTTGGTCTAAAATTAGTTATTCGTCTAAAATTAATATTTTGTCTAAAATTAATTGTTGGTCTAAAATTAATTGTTGGTCCAACATTAGTTATTCGTCTAAAATTAATATTTTGTCTAAAATTAATTGCTGGTCCAAAATTAATTATTCGTCTAAAATTAATATTTTGTCTAAAATTAATTGTTGGTCTAAAATTAATTGTTGGTCCAACATTAGTTATTCGTCTAAAATTAATATTTTGTCTTAAATTAATTATTTGTCTAAAATGGATATTTTGTCTAAAATATATTGATGTTCCAAAATTAATTATTTATCTTAAATTAATTATTGGTATTAACTTAATTATCCGCCTTAAATTAATTATTCATCTTTAATTTAATTAATTGTTGATTTAACATTAATTGTTGGTCTAAAATTAATTGTTGGTTTAAAATTAATTATTTATATTTAATTAATTGTTGCTCTTAAATCAAATATTGGTCTTTAATTAATCGTCGGTCTTAAATTATATTCCTTGTACAGCAATAAAATTACATTTAATTTTTCGTTTTCAATCAATGTTTTAATTGTCAGCGGCCATATTGTTCCTGTTGATTCTATGTTTAGTATAAACATAATATGTTAACACACGCCAGATAAACTTTTTGAACAAAATCAGATCAAATTTAACATTAATTTTAAACGGAATTTAACGAATTTCAAGGCGAAAAAAAAAGCGAACGCGTTAAAAGATGAGCAGTCGATACATTTTTGAAAACAAAATGGCCAAGAAAATTTACATCTTATTTACGTTTTAAAGGTAAATTGGGTTTGTATTACAATCTACAGAGGTACGGAAAAGTTGTCAAAAAAAAAAAAAATATATAACAAATAAATGTTACCGTGATATTTATTAGGTGGGTTTCGATTAATAATTGTTTTATTTCTTATTTTGAAGTGATTATCGAGTCTTCAAAGACATCGCAGACGCAGCCATATTTTCTTGTTCTCCGGCAGCGTTCAATATTACGCTCCGAATAAATTTCGATCCGAATAAATATTTTACATTAAATAAAGCCACTAAAACATTATCTTGCCTTTTGGTAACATTTATTTGTTATATATTTGCTTTTTGAACTTTTTCGTACTTCTTTGTATAGTAATACAGACCTAGTAAATTATTTGTCTATTTCGGCAAACAAAAATGTAGAGTTTCAGATCATGAACCGATGTGATATAACATTTTGGGCAAATGCCAGGTGAAAGGGTCGAAATATTAAAAAAAAATCTATCCTTCTTGGAAGATTTTCAACAGTTAAAACTATGTGAACACAAAATGCATATAATAGTAGTTTAAGGAGTCAGTCCACAATCACAATTTACGTTAATTTATTAAATTATAATAAATGCGAATATAACTTTTTCATTAATATCTTACACTTGTTCCGCTATGACGACGACGACAATATAAACACTTACGCCTAAACACAATTCTTTGTCTCCGTAGAGGTATCGTAAAAAAATAGCTGCAAAGATAAAAGGGACGAAATAAAAAGAAGACACACACATGCAAAAATAAAAGGCACGAAATAAAAATCACAAACACACACATGCAAAAATAAAAGGCACGAAATAAAAAGAACACACACACATGCAAAACTAAAAGGGACAAATAAAAAGAACACACATACGTGCAAAAATAAAAGGGACAAATAAAAAGAACACACACACATGCAAAAATAAAAAGCACGAAATAAAAAGAACACAGAAATATGCAAATATAAAAGGGACAAATAAAAAGAACACACACACATGCAAAACTAAAAGAGACAAATAAAAAGAACACACAATCGTGCAAAAATAAACGGGACAAATGAAAAGAACACATACACACATGCAAAAATAAAGGGGGCGAAATAAAAAGAACACACACACGCAAAAATAAAAGGGATGAATAACAAGCACACACACACACACACATGCAAACATAAGAGGAACAAATAAAAAGAACACACGCATATGCATAAATAAAAAGGGCAAAGAAAAAGAACACACACACATGCAAAAATAAAAAGGGAAAAATAAAAAGCACACACCCACATGCAAAAAAGGAGGAATAATAAAACACGCACATGTGCAAAAATAAAAGAGACAAATAAAAAGAACACACAGGCATGCAAAATTAAAAGGGACAAATGAAACGAAAAACAATAATGAAAAAATAAAAGGCACAAATAAAAAGAACACACCCACATGCAAAAATAAAAGGGACAAAAAAAAAGAACACACACACATGAAAAAATAAAAGGGACGAAATAAAAAGAACACACATACGTGCAAAAATAAAAGGGACACATAAAAAGAACACACAAACGTGCAAACAATAAAGGGACAAATAAAAAAAGAACACACATACGTGCAAAAATAAAAGGGACAAATAAAACGAACACACACACATTCAAAAATAAAAGGGATGAATAAAAAACACACACGCATGCAAAAATAAAAAGGACAAATAAAAAGAACACACACATATGCAAAAATAAAATGCACGAAACAAAAATAACACATACACATGCGAAAATAAAAGGCACGAAATAAAAAGAACACACACACACATGTAAAAATAAAAGGGACGAAAAAAGTACACGCAAAAACATGAAAAAATAAAAGGCACGAAATAAAAAGAACACACACACACATGCAAAAATAAAAGGGACGAATAAAAAGAACAAAAAATGTGAAAAAATAAAAGGGATAAATAAAAAGAACACACACACATGTAAAAATAAGAAGGCACGAAATAAAAAGAACACACACATGTGAAAATAAAAGGGACGAAATAAAAAGAACACACACACACATGCAAAAACTAAGGGGACGAAATAAAAAGAACATACATACATGCAAAAATAAAAGGCACGAAATAAAAAGCATACGAACACAAGTAAAAATAAAAAGGCACGAAATAAAAAGAACACACACATGTAAAAATAAAAGGGACGAAATAAAAAGAACGCACACACATGCAAAAATTAAGGGGACGAAATAAAAAGAACACACACACATGCAAAAATAAAAGGGACAAAATAAAAAGAACACACACACATGTAAAAATAACAAGGTACGAAATAAAAAGAACACACACGCACATGTAAAACACGAAAAAAAGAACACACACACATGCAAAAATAAAAGGGATGAAATAAAAAGAACACACACACACACATGCAAAAATAAAAGGGACAAAATTAAAAGAACACACACAAATGCAAAAATAAAAGGGACGAAATAAAAAGAACACACACACATGTAAAAATAAAAAGGCACGAAATAAAAAGAACACACACACGTACAAAAATAAAAGGGACAAATATAAAGAACACACACACATGCAAAAATGAAAGGGGGCAAATAAAAAGAACACAAACACACACGTGCAAAAATAAAAGGGACAAATAAAAAGAACCCACACACATGCAAAAATAAAAGGGCCAAGTTAAAAGAACACAGTTGCAAGCAAAAATAAAAAGGATCAATAAAAAGAACACACACACATGCAAAAATAAAAGTTCTGAATAAAAAGAACACACATACGTACAAAAATAAAACGAGCAAATAAAAAGAACACACACATGCAAAAATAAAAGGGACGAAATAAAAAGAACACAAAAAACATGTAAAAAAGGCACGAAATAAAAAGAACACAAAGAACATGTAAAAATAAAAAGGCACGAAACAAAAAGAACACAAAAAACATGTAAAAATAAAAAGGCACGAAATAAAAAGAACACACACGCATGCAAAAATAAAAGGAACGAGATAAAAAGAACACACACATGCGAAAATAAAAGGGATGAAATAAATAGAACACAAAAAACATGTAAAAATCAAAAGGTACGAAATAAAAAGAACACACACACATGTAAAAATTAAAGGGACGAAATAAAAAAAACACACACACATGTAAAAATAAAAAGCACGAAATAAAAAGAACACAAACACATGCAAAAATAAAAGGGACGAAATAAAAAGAACACACACACATGTAAAAATAAAAAGGCACGAAATAAAAAGAACACGCACACGTACAAAAATAAAAGGGACAAATATAAAGAACACACACACATGCCAAAATGAAAGGGGCAAATAAAAAGAACACACAGACACACGTGCAAAAATAAAAGGGACAAATATAAAGAACACAGACACATGCAAAAATAAAAGGACAAATAAAAGAACACAAAAAACATGTAAAAATAAAAGGGACAAAGTTAAAAGAACACAGGTACATGCAAAAATTGAAAGGATCAATAAAAAGAACACACACACGTGCAAAAATAAAAATTCTGAATAAAAAGAACACACATACGTACAAAAATAAAAGGAGCAAAGAAAAAGAACACACACACATGCAAAAATAAAAGGGACGAGATAAAAAGAACACACACACATGAAAAAATAAAAGGGACAAATAAAAAGAACACAAAGAACATGTGAAAATAAAAAGGCACGAAACAAAAATAACACAAAAGACATATAAAAATAAAAAGGCACAAAATAAAAAAGAACACACACACATGCAAAAATAAAAGGGACGAGATAAAAAGAACACACACATGCAAAAATAAAAGGGATGAAATAAAAAGAACACAAAAAACATGTAAAACTCAAAAGGCACGAAATAAAAAGAACACACACACATGTAAAAATTAAAGGGACGAAATAAAAAGAACACACACATGCAAAAATAAAAAGCACGAAATAAAAAGAACACAAACACAGGCAAAAATAAAAGGGATGAAATAAAAAGAACACAAAAAACATGTAAAACTTAAAAGGCACGAAATAAAAAGCACACACACACATGCAATAATAAAAGGGACGAAATAAAAAGAACGCACACATGCAAAACTAAAAAGGACGAAATAAAAAGAACACACACATGCAAAAATAAAAGGGACGAAATAAAAAGAACACACACACATGCAAAAATAAAAAGGCACAAAATAAAAAGAACACATACACATGCAAAAATAAAAGAGAAGAAATAAAAAGAAAACATACACATGCAAAAATAAAAAGGCACGACATAAAAAGAACACACACACATGCAAAAATAAAAGGGACGAAATAAAAAGAACACACACATGCAAAAATAAAAGGGATTAAATAAAAAGAACGCACACACATGTAAAAATAAAAAGGCACCAAATAAAAAGAACACACACATGTAAAACTAAAAAGGCACGAAATAAAAAGAACACACACACATGTAAAAATAAAAGGGACAAATAAAAAGAACACACACATGCAAAAATAAAAGGGACGAAATAAAAACACACACACATGAAAAATAAAAGGCACGAAATAAAAAGAACACACACACATATAAAAATAAAAAGGCACGAAATAAAAAGAACACACACACATGTAAAAATAAAAGGGACGAAATAAAAAGAACACACACACATGCAAAAACAAAAAGGGACGAAATAAAAAGCACACACACATGCAAAAATATGGAGAAATAAATAGAACACACACATATGCAAAAATATACGGGACAAAATAAAAAGAACACACACATGCAAAAATAAAAGGCACGAAATAAAAAGAACACACACACAAATATACAATATATATGAATAATCACACTGACGTGTACAAATTTCGCTACAATAACCTAGCAATGTTACGATCTTTAGATATTAAGAAATATGAATACCGAAAAGAAAGAACACACTCCTTACTCGATGAGGTTTTAGTTACTAATAACTACACATCGAAACATTGTCATGCCAGCGTAGCAATGTTTTTACATGTCTGTATGAGTAAAAAAATATATTAACATAAATACCTCTATTAACTATTAAGCACTATTATATAAACCTAGATTTTTCTCTTGTGTATAAATACTTTATCCGGATAACCATATACACTGACCCTGAAGCATTTGACGCTATCGCCTGACAAAGTCGCATTGACTGTAACAGATGGCTGTTTGTAGAGACCAAATGTAACCGTTTTCCTTCGAATAAATAATAATAATAATAATAATAATAATAATATATATATATATATATATATATATATATATATATATATATATATATATATATATATATATATATATATATATATATATATTGTCCGGTAATATATATATATATATATATATATATATATATATATCTTTTCCGGTTATATACATACACACACACTCATATATATATATATATATATATATATGTGTGTGTGTGTGTGTGTGTGTGTGTGTGTGTGTGTGTGTGTGTGTGTGTGTGTGTGTGTGTGTGTGTGTGTGTTGTCCGGTAGTAAATTGTGCTTAAATATGATATTTTGATTAAAGCAGATTTTTTTTTACATAGGCATCACCACATTATCAAGGCCAAGAGGCCACTCAAGGATAAGGCAGTGTACAGTAGAAATTGGACAATATAGTAATCATTAGTAATGAAAATTTGGTAAATTTGATAACTTATATGGAACGGCTCATCAAGAACTTATTTACGTTAGTCATATTGTAGTCAGCCGGAAAGCAGGAAAACGGAAGACAATTCCTCAGGCGTGCAGTTCTAAGAAAGAAGCTCTGTTCATGGAATCTACGTCTAGGTTTAGGCACAGATAAAGAGTGGGGGGAATTATTGAGAGTGTTTCTTGTGAAAGTTTGGCGAGTGGGGACCATAGATTGAAGCTCAGTCGAACACTTTCCATGAAAATGACGATACATCAGAGACAAACTCGCAACATCTCTTCTGTGAGATAGAGGTTGCAAGGAAGAGAAAAGGACATCTCCTACGAGGCTACGAAGTCTATTTTGAACTCTATCAAGGCAGGACAAGTCCTTTCTAGCAGCTCCTGCCCAGATGTGGCAACAGTATTCCATCCTTGGACGTACCTGGCTCTTATATAGATAGAGAATAGCATCAGCAGTGAGATATCTACAGGATCGATAGAAAGATCCCACCATTTTTCCAGCGGCCTTGGCAACAGATTTGATGTACATGTTCCATTTAAGATCAGGAGTAATGGTCAAGCCAAGAAGCTTGTCAAAACTTGAGGCCTCCTGAAGACGAGAGCCATTCATTTCAATTTCGTATTTATTATTATTACATGTATATATTGCGATCATAGTAATGATTTCAAAAGTTAAAAAAAAAAATGACTCGTGTGCCACCACCAAGAATCGAAACCAAAATATTTAGTTTACGATTTACTTTTTCCTTTTGCCTGAGCTGAAAATTAAAACATGAACCAATAGCTATTACGTTACGCATGCATATTCGTAATGCCGTCGTTCGATCGTCACCTGGCAAATCCCATTTTTTAAATGTTCCCACTTTTACCTTATATATAAAATTTCATGTCCGTAGACCAAAAACTGACAGAGGAGTTTGGTAGGTAACATTTTTGAAACATATATATATATATATATATATATATATATATATATATATATATATATATATATATATATGTACGTATAAATATATATAGAAAGAGGTTTGTGTTTACTATAAACTTTTTACGCAAGTATTAATCATGTAGAATATCTGTAGAATTTCTTCTGATGAGTTAAGGGCATAATAGATTCACTGATTGGTATCATAATTAAGTGATTGACAGTAACTTGTGTTAGGTTTAGGTTTATTATTTTATTCTTTATAAAAAAAAAAGTATATTTGATTATTTATAAATGTAAGTTTGTGCAGAAATTTCTTGAAGTCGAAAGCATGAGGGTATCTACAGGACAGTTAAAGGCAAGTTTAACGAGATCGTCGATTAATAGAAGGTTTTCACCAAGGCACATACTCACATGAATAAAAATAAAATAGAAATAACTCCGGAAAATAACGGAGCTTGACGAAAGACTCGAAATCACTATATTAATCTATAATATAAATCTCACCTGTCTGTTAAAATGTATGTATGTATGTATGTATGTATGTATGTATGTATGTAAAAAAAAGTGTAAGCGTCTTTAATACATGACGGTTGGATTGTGTTTACGTTTGATTCGGCGGTCGATTTTATTTGTGAAATAATATGTGAAATTGTCCACATCATCATCATTTTCTACTGCAGAAGTGTTAGTCTTATAGACAAACGTTTTTGTAAAAATAAGAACAAGATGTAAATCCGTGCCATTTTTTTTTTTTTTATCAATCTCATTTAATCGTGCCCATCACCATCATCGTCGTCCTGATCATTGAGTATTTAAGACTTTTGGAATGTTCCTTCATGTGTATTATGTGTTTTTTTTTTTATTTTTCTTCCTTTGAAGATTGTAATGCCGGGTATGGGGCAGCCAAACCAGCTGCCAACATTGCCCCGCTTTTTTATTGAAACCAACCGAGAGCTCTTTTTAGTATCCTCGCTGTTCCCTTAAGTGCAATTGTCTGAATCTCTTTTGCACTTGGTTCACCAGGAATATTAGTTAGGTAGGACTTATGCATGTGTATGAATATGCTTCTATGTGTGCTTCTATGTGTGTATGTTTGCATGTGTGTGTGGTGTGGAGAAGGCTCCCGTAAGCCGTGGTGAAAGCAACCCCCCTAGGAGAAGCAAATCTCTGATTAAAAAAAAACATAACGCGGGAGACCAGTACCCGCATTAAGCTGATCTGCATTTTAACTTGTTGCTGGCTATCTTGCTCTTGCTTGTTGCTGGATGTCAACATTTTGAACCAACAGAGAGATTTAGCTGTCGTACAAAGCTAAAGCTCTATGACATATTCTTGGTATAGATCCTCCCTCAGGAATTTGTCTATAAAAAAAAGTCCTGTGGCGATAAAAAAAAGCTGTGACGTGTGTAGGCCTGAAATGCTAGATGCATGTAACAATTGATCTGCCATCATTATATGTATCTATGTATATATGTATGTATATTTATATATGTACATGTGTGTATATGTATTTATATCTATGTGTATATGTATGTATATGCGTATGTGTGTATATATGTTTGTGTGTGTATGTATATATATTTATATATGTTTGTATGTATGTATGTGTATATATGCATATATGTGTTTATGTGTATGTATGCACATATATGTGTATGTATGCATGTGTGTATGTGTATGTATGTATATGTATGTGTATATGTGCATGTATCTGTGTATGTGTATATGTGCATATGTGTGTATGTGTATGAATGCATATATATGTATGTGTATGTATATGTACGTAAATGTATGTATATATATGTGCATATGTATACGTATATGTATGTGTATGTGTAAGTACATGTGTGTATGTATTTGTATATGTGTGTATATGTGGATGTACATGTATGTATATGTGTATGTATGCATGTGGGTATGTATATGTATGTGTATTATGCATTGTGTATGTATATGGGTATATATGAGCATATATTTATAGATATGTATGTATGCGTGTATATATTTATATGTATGTATGCCAATGACCGTCTTATGTATGTTTGCACGTGTGTATGTATGTATATGTATGTGTGCGTATTATGTATTGTGTATGTATGTATGTATGTATGTGTGTATGTATGTATGTATGTATGTATTTATGTGTGTGATATGTATGTGTGTATGTGTATGTATGTGTAAATATGTATGTGTGCGTGCGTGTATATATATGCATGTATACCAATGAGCGTTTCAGTGTCATGTCTGCTTGAGCATGTGAATTCACCGGCAGGACTAAATGTCATTTTCGGGCTCATGAACTTTCAGTGTCTGAAGGAGTGGCACTCGTCTGACAAGACGTTGCAATCATCATTTATGTAAATGTACGTATGTATGTATGTATGTATGTATGTCTGCCTAGAACTTTCGACAGAGGCGACGGATTTTCACGAGATTGGAATCTTTTGGATGTCAACCCTTCGGACGATAAATATCGAAAAATTGGCTAAAAACATTAATTCCTTCACCTATTTTTTTTTTTAAGTTAATAAATTAGATGCATGAAACATTGGAATTTGGAATATAGCTGTTTTGTCACACACACACACACACACACACACACACACACACACACACACATATATATATATATATATATATATATATATATATATATATATATATATATATACTAGCATTTCAGCCCGGCGTTTCCCGGATATTTGGAGGTGTATGTTGAGCAAAAAAAAAAAGTGGTCAATTTTTTAAATTTTGACGCCTATTATGACCCCTTAAAATTTATTGTTTTGGGCTCAAATCAAGTTATTAAGTTAGATACATGTTCAAGGAACCTATATCTAAAATTTCAAGTGTTTAGACCAAATATTATCGGAGGAGTTTGGTTGAGTTCTCAAAAGTCAAATCGTTGAACTTTGACCCCTTAATCGCCAAATTTCTGGTCACAATCCAATCACATCGATTTTACCAAATCTCAGTACTCTGTATATCAAATTTCGAGTCTGTAAACTTAAAATTGACAGAATTATTGCGTATGGAAATGTACACAGACACGCAAACACACTTTCACTTTTATATATATATATATATATATATATATATATATATATATATATATATATATATATTTGTACTTCGACTATTTGTATTCTCATTTAATTATTAACTAATATTAATTTTATTGGTTGTATTATTATTATTATTATTATTATTATTATTATTATTATTATTATTATTATTATTATTATTATTTATTTATTTATTTATTTATTTATTTATTCATCTATGTTCGTCCCATCTTTATTGAGGGAGAGACGAAATTTACTCACAATTAAAAAAGCCGACATTGTTTCTAACTCTGCCCTCTTCAGTAGTTTTATTATTATTATTATTATTATTATTATTATTATTATTATTATTATTAGTTTTATCTCTTACTCGCCATTAAAAAAGTCGGCATTGCCTCTACAGTAGTTTTATTATTATTATTATTATTATTATTATTATTATTATTATTATTATTATTATTATTATTATTCATAACTAATAATTACATTATTTTTACCGTTTAACAATTTCATTTTATTCCATTATACATATTGAAATCAATTGCGTCTCATTTTTGCCGTCAAACGCTTTTACGTTGCAACATTACAAATATTAAAAAAAAACACACACACACAATCTTCTTCCACAAGCGGCTAAAATGATTCACATGAACTTTTTCGAACATGATTGCTAGGAATGAACGCTGTCCACGCTACAAATCTCCAGTTCTTTCAACGGTTTTCTTTTTCTTTTTCATTTCGATACTTTTTTGTGACCAAGAGAAGAGGTCCGCTTGAAATATAAAAAATAACGATAAAAATATTAAATATAAAAAATAACATCGTTTTTCATACTTCAAAAACCCCTCATAACCTTTAAATCAATATATATATATATATATATATATATATATATACATAATGTGTGTGTATGTATGTATGTATGTATGTATGTATATATAAGAAATCTAAGTTTATAAACGATAAAAATAAACAGTATATATATATATCTATATATATATATATATATATATATATATATATATATATATATATATATATATATATATATATATATACTAGCTGTACCCGGCCAAGCGTTGCTGTGGCTCAGTTTGTTAAAATGGAACACATGTGAAAGTAGAGAAAAGTTTGATTCTTTTTTCAAGAGAATGTACAAATTATTTATTTTTTTAACAGATGTTAAGAAAGTAAACAGAAAAATACTTCCATCATTAATTATGCAAAAAAAATAAATAAAATGTTGATTTAGTGTTTCAATATGCTTATAAATTACGATAAAACTTGCTGAGTATGCACTGTTTTACGGTTGTTGTAAAAATGGAACGGAAACTTAAATTTCGCTTCATTTTAATCTTTCTTAATTTTTTAATTGTGACCCCCCCCCCCAAACGAACACAAAATATTTATTAAAAAAAAATTTTAAAAAAAGTTAATAACGAAAGGGAAATAATTCCATTTTTAAACGAAAAAGTCAGTTTACCTAACTTACTGTATTAATGCTATTTTTTTAAGCAAGAAAAAAAAAAGAAGGTAAATATCCAGATACGCTACTACAGAACACCGACCACTCTAATTTGTTTTTGTATAGGTAATTGAGGTCGCTGACAACGAATCTGATAGTCAAACTTGGGGCAAATTTACCATTTGCATGGTATTTACCCCTGAACCCACGAACTTCTTTCCACCATTTTGCAGCTTCCGTTTATGCTACGCGCATGCACGCTGTAGCATAAACGACGGCTTCACCAAGCAAACTACGTTGGGGGAAGGGGATTTTTTTTTCCAGGACATAGAATTTTCTAATTTTCAAAAATACATTATAGCGCTTTTTGGGTGGAAAATTTAAAATTAGCTGAAAAAGAAATAAAATAAGAAAAGGAAAGCACACCAAGTTGGAGTAGGGGGGGGGATTTATCTGAGTTTTTTTTACCTGGAACATCGAATTTTCAAATTTTCCGTAAGTAACGCACCGACATTTACCAATTAGAACACCATTTAACATTTTCCAAAGATTTTACTTTGTACATTTGGGGCGCGACAAATTAGAGTGGTCGGTGTTCTGTAGTAGCGTATCTGGATATTTACCAAAAAAAATATTTAGGTTTGGCTATAAATTCCTAAACTCATTTCACCCTAAATAATTTAGGTGACTGAAATAGGAATCTAATTGAATCTTTAATTTTCTGATTAGTCTCCGATAATTCATTTTTCTTCGAGTTATATCGAATGCATTAATACGGACTTTAGGGGCTTTTTTCGTAATGTTACTGTAAAAATTATTTTTTATTGTTACAAATTAGGACGCTTTAAAAAAAGCAAAAATAAATTCTTGCGTTTTTTATTTACTACTGAAAACCATAACTTTAGTAAAGGTATTTTTTGTTTAAACAAAATAAAACATTTTCACTAAGAGTTAGGTAAAAATAATTTTTTCATTATATTCTGCGATCATTATTTGAAAATTACTGCAATTTTCATTAAAATTCGTTAATTTCCTGATTTTTGGTGAATTTTTAAGTAAAGGGAGGAGTCAAAATGTGTATACACTTTGAGCGTCGGCATTCATTTTGCGACCACGTGTGGTTAATTTAAATTAAAGTTCAATCACATGGTTACATTATCAATTGAAAATTTACCGAAATTGTAAACACATTCTGTTTACATTAAGCCTGTGATGTTTTTTTAGTGATGCAATATTGTCAACTGAGATTTAAAAAAAAACCGCGAGATCAGGAGAAAGAAATGTCTAGAAAATCGCTTTTACCGATGTATTGAAACATTCAAGATGGAGTCTAATTCCCTCTTTAACACGGTAAGTTTGGGAAAAGATTTTACAAATAAAAAAAACGGATAAAATACTGTTAAAAACTCGCTCAATACATGTTACTGTGACATAGGTTGACATATATTCGGCGGGTTTTTAATAGTATTTTGTATAGTTTTTTATTTATAACACCTTTTTCCAAACTTACGGTGTAAAAGAGGGTGTGAGACGCCATCTTGAATTTTCGAATACATCGGTAAACACTGTATGTTTTTCGAGCTGAATAAATATGTTACATTGAATAAAAACACGAAAAATATATCCAGTTTGGCAGAAAAGTAACTTATCTTGCCTTTGATAACATTTATTTGTTATATATTTGTTTTTTGACAACTTTTTCGAATCTATGTGTACAGTAATACAAACCCAAACTTCGGAGGTTGGAATCCCCCTCTCACCTAAAATGTACTTGGAAAAATCGATTTTATAGTGAGTTTTCAGAATGGTTAGTCGAAAAAAAGGTGAAAAACAAAACAAATAATCAATAAATAATTGTTACCAAAGTCAATAAATGCTACTTTTTTTTTACTTACATTGAATATTTTCAAGCGCTTTTCTTTATTTTTTAATAATCTAATGCGGGTGTGTGGGTGCCAAATACCTCCAGATTTTCTAGAATTTCCCGCTAGATTGTAAACGAAATCTCC
This sequence comes from Euprymna scolopes, assembly GCF_053919585.1. Taxonomy (NCBI): domain Eukaryota; kingdom Metazoa; phylum Mollusca; class Cephalopoda; order Sepiida; family Sepiolidae; genus Euprymna; species Euprymna scolopes. The sequence continues at coordinate 71,874,910 of NC_136522.1, forward strand.
AGATATAGCAGGAAAACCGCTAAATTGTAACACTGGTCACGTGACAGGAAGCGGTAATAAATAATTGTTCCTAAATAAAATGGCCTCTCGGTACAAAGAAATCCACCTATTTATCATAGAAAAATTAAGTATAATGTTATAATTAAAAAGAAATATATAAAAACACATATGGATATAGTAAACATATTATACCAAAACGTGGAAGCCATCCGTCCAGTGTTTTTTTAGACAATTAATTCCGAACGAACCAACATTTACATTTTTATATATATAGATATGAGAGAGAGAGAGAGAGAGAGAGAGAGAGAGAGAGAGAGAGAGAGAGAGAGAGAGATATGTTATGTGTTTTCGTTTTGCGATACTTTTTGAGTAAATTCAATTATCTATACGAAAGTGCATTTTTACCTAAATGTGAGTTGAGAATAATTTTCCCTTTAACCAATTTTGGTACCCCCAAATGGGGAGCAGCATATGTATTATTTTTCAAATATAGTTATCAATCGACACGTGTTTCGATTCAGTCACTCTGATGAGTCGTATATATATATATATATATATATATATATATATATATATATATATATATATATATATATATATATATATATATATATATATATATATATAAGAGCAAACAGTTAATAAAACATGTTAAAAAAACAATTTGAAAAAGAGTTAAAAACATATTTAATCTGAAATAGAAACACTAGATAAGTGGATAGTCCTTAATCCACGGACTTTCGAAGAAATACTTTCCTTCTCATCAGAGGGTAGGAATTAGCAAAATGCGGGATCGGATTATATATATATATATATATATATATATATATATATATATATATATATATATATAATATAAAGCTGAACGTCTGTGTGTGTGTGTGTGTGTGTGTGTGTGTGTGTGTGTGTGTGTGTGTGTGTGTGTGTGTGTGTGTGTGTGGTCACGAATAGGCTCCTGTGTGGTTGACTATTTTAAAAAACTGATTACATATAATGATAAAATATGATAGATGTATCGAGGATCAAGAATGGGTATGTTTGATCTGGCAGAACAGTGATTCATAAAAATTGTAAGGTCTGTGTTCGCGCCTGACCCCCAAAGTATGGAAATAAAAAATGAAAGAAAGAAACGTTTACAAGTTTTTTTATATAGATGTACATAATAATACTTTGATAAGTATGTTTCAACTTAAATAGGGATGGTATGATAAAATTGTGGGGTCTGCGTTCGCGCCTGTATTTCATGGAAATATGGCACAAACTTTAACAAAGACTTTTCATATCTATTTGCGTAAGTATACTTTGATAATTATGTTTCAGTTTGAAGAAATATGGTATAATAAAATTATGAGGTGTTCGTTCGCGCCTGACCTCCATTATATGTAAATATGTCACAAAGTTTAACAAGGTTTTTTAAAAGGGGTAAGGTTCCACAATAACACCTTAACTTTAATCTTAATTCACGTTAGCTTTTATTTATTTTTTTGGAGTTGAATCATATTGCGTCGAATAAATTCACCTCATAAATTCACGTTCTTATTAAAGTGTAAGCCCCTCAAAAATCGTAACTTTAGACAATTCTCGACACAAATTTTGCTTAACTCTGTCTTTTTTCCTTCTCCACTTGCATATGGCACTCTTTCGAAAATAAATAAATAGATAAATAATAAAACATAAGAACGTTACTTGTTATGGTGTCAAAAGAAGGGGAAAATCCTGCTCACGTGATTACGTGTCTTTTTAAAAACATTTACATAACCTTTTTATTTATATATCTGTTTATCTTCTTTTGTCAGTGTACTAGAAGTAATTCAGTTGATTACAACCTTTCTGTGTGTTCTTTACATTACAATAGTACCACCCTGAATCCGACGGCGCAATACTACACCGTTCAATACTGTAAAACTGAAACGAATCTGTTCTGCTTGAAAAGGGCGTCATTTTCTTCTTACTCATATTTATTGGTCAAGATCAAAGTGTAGTATCTGTTCTTCACATGCTGCACTTCCATTTCTTGTTTTCTTTCGGTGGAGGATCAGTCCTTCACGACTGAGACAATTTTTTATTTTTGTACCTTTTCTCCACGTTAAAAAACGACCCTGGTGTCTAACTCTGTCCCGTGGGGAAGCATAGTAAATAGGTACATTACAATAGTACAACGCTGAATCCGACCGTTCAATACTGTAAAACTGAAACGAAGCTGTTCTGTTTGAAAAGGACGCCATTTTCTTCTTATTCATATTTATATCGATTCTTTGCTTTAAAAAAACTAAAGTAATTAGGTGTTTACTTTTTTAATATCCATTTTGCTGTTTCGGATTATTTTACTAAAGTAAGTAAAGCTTCATTATTTTTCAGAACTGTTTTTGTTTCATTGTTTTTCGATATTTCGTCGATATTATTTAGTAAGAGTGTTTAGCAGAAAAGTCAACAAACGACTACCCGAAAAAATAAATATACAAGAAATAAATGTTACTATAGTCAATAAAAGTTCAGTTCATTTTTTTTTTGTTTTGAAATAGTTTTTAATGCTCTTTACTTGAAATAATTTTAGCGAACCGAAATTAATACGAAATTTGAGGCGATAACCACTTAAATGAATTTTTATATAAACTACACATGCCATAATCGAATATTCCTCAAGCACAAAATAACGGAAAACATTAAAATATGTTTATAAATATTCCTTACGTTGACGGAACTCTCTTAAATTGTTAACACAGAATGCTGAGGTGCCCTCCTTCAAATTGAAAACGGGGCTCTCCATTTCAAAATCGCTGCCATTTTGATTTTTTTTTTTAAACCGGTGCGTTAATTTTTTTTACGACCTACTTAAAAATACAAACCAATTAACTTTTCTACCATAAAAGTAACTTTTATTGACTATGGTAACATGTATTTCTTGTATATTTATATTATAATATATATAATATTTTCTTTTTGTAAGGAAATATCATTTTGTTGGTCACTCTTGGCTACAAATGGAAACAAAGTTGATATAAAAAAATATATTTTCGCGAAAATTATCTTTACTTTCGTCATATTTTCCTTAGGGTAAAATTTTTGAGTATCAAAACCTATCTCTTTACAACCCCCTTCTTTTCATAACCTATCATACTTTCATCAATCACAGTCCATTTTCTGTAGGCTGTTTTTGAACCCAGTCAACGACGGGTACTTTTGTTAGTATATATATATATATATAGTCTTGGAAGTTTTTAAACCTTTAAAAATATTTTTAAAAAATTTAATTTTTTATATTTTTTATCATTCGTTGGAAAACTATCTAGTCAGTAAGTCATTTAATCACCTGCAATCAATGTATCAACTTGCTCTTTAGAATTCACTATAGTTCTAATGTTAATTTAAGGGATCATCAGTTGTTTATCATGAAACACTGTTTCGGGGATTTAAAAATAAAACAGTATATTAAATTATATATATGAATAGAGAATTGGCTGTGTAATTATAAATTTGCATGAATTAAAATATATTTAAGCGTATTTTACGACTTGCAAGTGCAGTAATATAAATACGAGTAATGTCTCCTCTTATTTATATTCCACCCAAATGGAGCAGAGGGGATTGCAAGTTGCATTGCTGTGCCGACTGAACTTATGAATTCATGATCTGAAAGTTCGTCTCTCTGTTGCAGATATGGACGGTGGGAGACTAAGAAAGCAACACCTGTCATGAACGTTCGTCAGAAGCAGAGATGCTTCGTAGCTCTTCAACATTTTGAGTGAAAACAATAAGGAATGGTGGCGACAATGTAGAAAAATAATTGCTTGTTTTAATGGTGCCACTCCCGTCTTCCTAGCTTTTCAACTTATCAATTAAAAAATTAAAAATAGAGGTTGTTTTAGCTAGTTTAAGAACAAGTTTCGTGTACTCAGCCAACACAAAAGAATTTGCTTTTACAAGCAGCGTAATAAAAATTACAGAAAAAATATATAAGCTGATTCAATCAAAATAAATAAACATTGGCGCACGCGCGCGCGCACGCACACACACGCGCGCGCGCGCGCGCACATATGTATATATATATATATATATATATATATATATATATATATATATGTATATATATATATATATATATATATATATATATATATATATAACTACTTAATTTACTCATATAAAATTAATATACGAAAGTATAGATTTCTGCGTAAACTTTAAGTATTTACTTCAAAAGTGCTCAATACATAGCTAGAGCTAGTTAGTAAGTTATAAAATGTATATGGCGATTAAGTTTCAATATGCGCATAAGCCTGAAGAATCCTAGAGTGGATGAAACGCGGAATATTCAGTGTAGCTTAATCGCCATATACATTTTATAACTTACTATATATATATATATATATATATATATATATATATATATATATATATATATATATATATATATATATACTTACCTGGCCCTCGCCCTTCGGGGCCTGGCCAACAAGTGTCCAGCAAAGACCTTGGTCAATGTAGGGGCAACCCTTCATACCAATTGTCACTATCCAGCTCCCCTACTCCCCGGGGAGTTGGTCCCCATTTCCCCTTCA